>NC_138770.1:197690347-197770347 GCF_965119305.1 Pelophylax lessonae
CAGAGAGCAGGATCTGTGAGTTGGGTCTGCTCATGGTGCTCAGTGTGTGATTCATTTGGTCTAGGGGAGTGTTTCCCACTGATCCAAAAGGGAGGCATGTTGGACAGTGGAGAAAACCTGGCCAATGGGTACACAGGCTTAAATACAGCCCCAGTGATTGGCACAGACTGCTGTCTCGGTGCATTGTGGGGTGTGGTATAAAAGCCAGGAGCACATGTGCTCGGGGTCTTTGGTTGGTGAGCAGAGTCCCAGAAGGAGGGTGGTGGCTGCCTCCTCTTCTGCAGCAGTTGGTGTATGGTCACAGGCAGTCGGCCTGGTGAGCCAGGAGGAAGGAGCTGAACCCAGAAGTCCAGGAGAGCTGATGACTAAAGGAGTTGGGACACTGGAGAACCTGGAAAGCAAAATAACAACAAAAACAACCACAACCTCTAGACTGATCATTGACTGAGCTGGGAAGTAAAGTGTTAAGTTTGTGCATGCAGTTGCTAACAGTAACCCAGAGGGACCCAAAAAGGTGAAGAATTCAGCAGTCCTCAAGGAGGCAGTGCTACATATTAATTTACTTCCCATTTTGTCCATTGATAAAAATAAACTATTAGCACTTCTATTTCTGAAACCATTCTTAAAGTGTTACTAAACCCACAACAGTAAAATCAGTCTCTATATGCAGTAAAGCATGCTTGTTATACTCACTATAAACCTAAGAGGTTAATCCTTCGCATTGTGTAAAAAGGCTGTTAGATTCTGTCTTCTCTGATCCTCCCCTTTACTGCCCAATCAATTTGCTAAAAGAACAGGGCCTTGGGGGCACTCTGCACATGCTCAGTTTGGTGTGCATTGCTGGAGAGATTTTTTTATTTTTATTTTGGGAGGATGCATGTGATCAGCAAAGGGCCAATCAGCACTGTCCAGACAGAAAGTCGGAGGTCATGTAGCCTCATTGGACAGTCAGAGCAGAATGAAACCTCCCTTCTACAAGCTTTAACCAGTGCTCAGCCAGACACTGATAGAAGTGGCATGGGCAGCTTACACATCTGGAAAGGAACCATCAATGCTGAAAGATATATCCAGGTTCTAGAACAACATATGCTACCATCCAGACGTCGTCTCTTTCAGGGAAGACCTTGCATTTTCCAACATGACAATGCCAGACCCCATACTGCATCAATTACAACATCATGGCTGCGTAGAAGAAGGATCCGGGTACTGAAATGGCCAGCCTGCAGTCCAGATCTTTCACCCATAGAAAATATTTGGCGCATCATAAAGAGGAAGATGTGACAAAGAAGACCTAAGACAGTTGAGCAACTAGAAGCCTGTATCAGACAAGAATGGGACAACATTTCTATTCCTAAACTTGAGCAACTTGTCTCCTCAGTCCCCAGACGTTTGCAGACTGTTATAAAAAATAGAGGGGATGCCACACAGTGGTAAACATCAGACATGGGAGTAAGTCACACATGTGCAAGTCACAAGCAAGTCTCAAGTTACTGTGGCGAAAAGCAAGCAAGTCAAGTCGAGTCCCTGCTAGAAGTCAAGCAAGTCAAGTCAAGTCATTTATTTTGGTCAAGTCACAAATCAAGTCAAAATACTGATCTACCCCAATTTTCACCTTTAAATCAGTTAAAAGTCAGTGGTCAGGAAAGGTTTTGTTTTATTTTCAACATTAACAAAACCGCTTAGTGCTTTTTTCTTGGCATATTAAAGAAACACTTTGAATGCCCAAACAGCTCAAAATCCTTCGTCCGGTCATGTTTCAACACCACAGTCACTAAAAACATGTTAAGTATTTCCATTGTTAAACAGCCAGTGTCCTGAAAATCAGAACACACTGATGTGTTTTAAGTGACTGTGGTGTCAGAAACATAACAGGCACATTCATTTTGCTTTAACACATCTTGAGAAAATGCAAATATTTAATAACTTAAAAAAAGTAAAGTCATTTCGAGTCATATGTCTCAAGTCAAAGTCAAGTCTCAAGTCATGAATACCAAGTTGAAGTCAAGTTTCAAGTCGTGAGATTGCATGGGTTCATCTTTCCTCCATCTCAAGATGAAGGAAAAATGTAAATACATAAAAATGACATCTGTCCCATTCTGATCCAGCTCAGCATCTGTTTACAGATCTGCTGACACGGAACAGAAGACGGCTGTGTGAAATAACCTTATTCACCTGCATCTAGGACAGGGGAGGACAACATGGTAACATTTAGATTTTGAACGCAGTCACATTTAATTAAAGATCTACAGCTTTAATATACCATGACATGCACAGCAGCAGTAATAATAATGACCATTACTGCAATACTAAGCTATGAATGCTTGCTTGCTTGTGATAAGGTGACAGCAGCAGTTTTAACCAGTGCTGATTTGCAGGCTCTCACCTCATCACCATCATCTTTGCGTAGTAATCTCTGCACAGGGAGTAAAGCAACAATCTTAAATCAGAATGATCAAGGAACCACACAGGGAGGGCATCACTGATCTAGGAGGCGCATTTCAATCACTGCTACAAAGGAAGACAGCATAGCCTTGGATCTCAGTATCAAAGAGCCAGTTATGTGTTAATACTCAAATAGTCCCTGATGTGTATTACTCACTTTCACTTGAGGGCAATTTCTTTCACTATCTGGTATATGAACTACAGAAATGGCAGAGAATATCATCTCAGAGGGTTATAATTCACTATAGTAATTGATAAATTTGTAGGATAAATACAGACAACAATGTATAAATTATACAAGGGTTGCTTTGATGCAGAATCCATTGTTCTTGCTGCTTTAGCAGGCATGCCAGGAAGAAATGGAGGCCTTTTGTATTTCACACACTATATGAACTCTGTATTTTATATCTGAGCAAGAAATATTTGTATAATATGCCAGCCAATAACAATGTTTGTGTCCTGATCCCCGGAGATAGCAGTGAATTAACACCAGGAAGCAGTAATCTGAAAATGTCATAGAATAATTTAAAAACGCCATGTCTAATGAAAAAAACAGCACTTGAATTGGATACTCATGAGATTTGGGATCCTGGGAGGCTGTAGGAACCAGCAACTAGACAAGCAATTTAGACTTGGCAATTTTGCAATAGAAAGAAATGGGGGATTGAATAGATAGGTGATAGTTCTGAGTGCAAGGTATGCTATAAAAAAAGAGCTATGCTTAGGTTAGTTCACTCTTTTCTCTTATTTCAAGAAAATAAGGTAAAAGCATTAACCACTTCAATACCGGGCACTTTCACCCCCTTCCTGCCCAGGCCAATTTTCAGCTTTTAGCACTGTTGCATTTTGAATGACAATTGCGCGGTCATGCAACACTGTACCTACACCAAATTTATGTCATTTCCCCCCCACAAATAGAGCTTTCTTTTGGTGGTATTTGATCACCGCAAGTTTTTTTTCTTTTTTGCTAAACAAATAAAAAAAAGACCGAAAAGTCTGAAAAAAAAAAAAATATTTTTGTTTATGTTATACAATTTTGTAAAAAAATAAGTTTTTTCCTGCACTGATGAGCACTGATGAGGCTGCACTGACAGGCACTGATGAGGTGGCACTGATGGGGTGGCACTGATATGCGGCACTGATAGGCGGCACTGATGGGCACTGATATGTGGCACTGATAAGTAGCACTGATATGCAGCATTGGTGGGCACTGATAGGCGGCATTGATGGGCACTGATAGGTGGCACTGATGGGCACTAATGGGCACTGATAGGCGGCACTGGTGGGCACTGATAGGCGGCACTGATCGGCACTGACGGTGGCACTGATGGGCACTGATAGGCAGCACTGGTGGGCAATAATGGGCACTGGTGGGCGGCACTGATAGATGGCAATGATGGGCACTGGTGGGCAGCACTAATGGGGAGGACACTGGCGGGAAGCACTGATGAGGAGGGCACTGGCGGGCTCCCTGAGCCCTGATTGCCATCCCTGGTGGCCATAGTGGGCATCCCTGGGGTCATGGGTGGGCATCCCTGGGGTCATGGGTGGGCATCCCTGGTGGCTCTAGTGGCACCCCCCCGAGGGTCTGCACTGGTAATCATTGATCTGATTACCAGTGCAGACCCCCCCCCCCCTGTCTGGAGAGCCGCAGATCGGCGCTCCTTTACTCGTGCCTGTCAGGCACGTACTGAGGAAAGCCGGTCAACGGCTCTTCCTGTGTACTATGTGACCAGCCGTGATTGGACACGGCTGGTCACATGGTAAAGAGCCTACGTCAGTAGGCTCTTTAACGAGATCGAAGATGCGGTGTGTCAGTGTGACACGCCGCAGCACCGATCGCCGCTCTGCGCGCCCCCGGGGGGCGCGCATAGCGCATTATCCTGCAGCCATCATATGACGTCTGGTCAGGATAATGCAACCACTTTCCTGATGTCAATCGCCTATAGGGCAGGCAGTAAGTGTTTAAATTGTTACTAAAACCGCAACAGTAAAATCAGGCTGTATATGCAGTAAAGCATGCTTGCTATACTCACTGTGGAACCTAAGGGGTTAATAATCCGCATTATGTAAAAAGGCTGTTTGATCCTGTCTACTCTGATCCTCTCATCCTTCCACTGTCCCCAAAATATTTCCTGATAATACAGAACCAGGGGACAGGCTGCACATGCTCAGTTTGGTGTGTATTGCTAGGACAGCCAGTGCAGAATAAAAACTCCTCCTACAAGTTTATAGCAGACACTCACGGAAGTCACAAGACTGCTATAACTGCAGATGAGAAAAGGTATTTAGTAGTTTATATTTACTAAAATAATTGCATTTCCATGTTCTGTGTACTGTGGGAGACCAGATATAGTGAATGCAGGCTCCTGGGTTTTGTAACACTTTATTTGGTTGCATTTAAAGCCTAACTTCAGGCAAACTGCTAAATACACAGTTGAAATACTGTATTTGTGAACTTTCTCATTTGTAATTTTGACCAGCTAACTTTATGAATCATTCACCCCTGCCAACAGAAGGATGACATCACATTCTCTGTTAGAGTGAGGAGGGACAGTGGGGTCACCTCCCTGCCTCTGATTTGACAATAAAGGAACAGCGGGACATTGGTAAGTCATCCTTCTGTCCACTCTGCTCTCTTATTCTGTCAGCATGTTCTGTTAGAGCATGTGTTTGCAGAAGAGCATAATTGGCTTCTAGTGCTCTCTTTTCATCTGTGCAATGGATGGTGGAAGATATCAGGACATACCTAAGGATTTTTTTTTGAGGGAATAACTACATTAAATGTCTATAATTTAATATAAAAATGGCCTGGAATTCGGCTTTAATTATTTTAAGAGCTAAACTAAAATCTAATTCTAACAGGTGGATTAAAAAAGAAGATCTTCTTAAAATCAAGAGGCCTTTGGGTCAGATCTAGAAAATGGAAAGAGTAAATGCTTTGAGACTGTGTACCCTCAGCTTACATCTTCTGCCAATTTGAGGTTATGTGACTGTAAACTTGAAATGATTTATATGGTTTGGTATGAAAATTCTGACTTCATGCAATGTGTCTCTGCCATTTTGCAGTTCCATTAATCAAACAGATAGCTGACGGGAATAACAAGAAACAAGAACATTTATTATGTTGTGTTTATTATCTACATGCAATTCTTTTGCCCACATTCATTGTACTGTTCTTTCATTTACAATACCTTATATTAAAACCACAACCAAGTCTCTGGGAGTAATCAGAGCAAGGGTTGCTGTGTGTTCTGGATTGCCGTATAGAATTTTTACCTGAAGCTGTTGTTCAAAAGGTGGCAATAGCAAGATCTCCAAGGAAGGTCAGATGAGAAAGTATGGTGTATCTGAAATTCATGCCTGGAGGTAGCCCATGCCTGTGTCTCAAAAATACATAGCAGACATACAGTATTCCACAACTATCAGAGCAGAATGACAATGACTATACTCATCCTTATGTGACATAGATAGAAAAGGAAAGTCTATGGGACCAGCCATTCAGCTGGTTGTATTGTTCTAATCGGCACTGGGATGAGGCAGCTTAAATTTGATTGGTTGATTAGTTGATTCGTTTTACTATATACAATCAGGTCCATAAATATTGGGACATCAACACAATTCTAATCTTTTGGGCTCTATACACCACCACAATGGATTTGGAATGAAACAAACAAGATGTGCTTTAACTGCAGACTTTCAGCTTTAATTTGAGGGTATTTACATCCAAATCAGGTGAACAGTGTAGGAATTACAACAGTTTGCATATGTGCCTCCCACTTTTTAAGGGACCAAAAGTAATGGGACAATTGGCTGCTCAGCTGTTCCATAGCCAGGCGTGTGTTGTTCCCTCATTATCCCATTTACAAGGAGATAAAAGGTCCAGAGTTCATTTCAAGTGTGATATTTACATTTGGAATCTGTTGCTGTCAACTCTCAATATGAGATCCAAAGAGCTGTCACTATCAGTGAAGCAAGCCATCATTAGGCTGAAAAAACAAAACAAACCCATCAGAGAGATAGCAAAAACATTAGGTGTGGCCAAATCAACTGTTTGGAACATCCTTAAAAAGAAAGAACGCACCGGTGAGCTCAGCCACACCAAAAGACCCGAAAGACCATGGAAAACAACTGTGGTGGATGACCGAAGAATTCTTTCCCTGGTGAAGAAAACACCCTTCACAACAGTTGGCCAGATCAAGAACACTCTCCAGGAGGTAGGTGTATGTGTGTCAAAGTCAACAATCAAGAGAAGACTTCACCAGAGTGAATACATAGGGTTCACCACAAGATGTAAACCATTGGTGATCCTCAAAAACAGGAAGGCCAGATTAGAGTTTGCTAAACAACATCTAAAAAAGCCTTCACAGTTTTGGAACAACATCCTATGGACAGATGAGACCAAGATGAACTTGTAGCAGAGTGATGGGAAGAGAAGAGTATGGAGAAGGAAAGGAACTGCTCATGATCCAAAGCATACCACCTCATCAGTGAAGCATGGTGGTGGTAGTGTCATGGCGTGGGCATGTATGGCTGCCAATGGAACTGGTTCTCTTGTATTTATTGATGATGTGACTGCTGACAAAAGCAGCAGGATGAATTCTGAAGTGTTTCGGGCAATATTATCTGCTCATATTCAGTCAAATGCTTCAGAACTCATTGGACGGCGCTTCACAGTGCAGATGGACAATGACCCGAAGCATACTGCAAAAGCAACCAAAGAGTTTTTTATGGGAAAGAAGTGGAATGCTATGCAATGGCCAAGTCTATCACCTGACCTGAATCCGATTGAGCATGCATTTCACTTGCTGAAGACAAAACTGAAGGGAAAATGCCCTAAGAACAAGCAGGAACTGAAGACAGTTTCAGTAGAGGCCTGGCAGAGCATCACCAGGGATGAAACCCAGCATCTGGTGATGTCTATGCGTTCCAGACTTCAGGCTGTAATTGACTGCAAAGGATTTGCAACCAAGTATTAAAAAGTGAAAGTTTGATTTATGATTGTTAATCTGTCCCATTACTTTTGGCCCCTAAAAAGTGGGAGGCACATATACAAACTGTTGTAATTCCTACACCGTTCACCTGATTTGGATGTAAATACCCTCAAATTAAAGCTGACAGTCTGCAGTTAAAGCACACTGTGCTTGTTTCATTTCAAATCCATTGTGGTGGTGTATAGAGCCAAAAAGATTAGAATTGTGTCTATGTCCCAATATTTATGGACCTGACTGTATATCAATACAACTTAAATATGCATTTGCATATTTAATGCACAAAGCACAATCAGAGCTATTCTTTACAGAGTACTGTATGCATGATATCACTTCCTCACCCATCACGTTTTTTGGGTGGCTATTGTACCACTGACATCGACCATACATGGATTGAAATTCAACTGGTTCAGCAGGGACCAGCTGAATTTCGATCCATGTATAGGCAGGCTGATTGTACCCAAGTCGATCCATCGATTGACTTGGGTACAACTAGTCTGTCAGATTTTTCTACATGAAATTATTGCCAGCAGCTATAGCTGCTAGCAGTAAGCATTGTATTGTGCCAACCAGAAAGGCTGCTCGAACCCCCGCCAGCAGAATACAATAGAGCTGCGGGAGGCATTCCCCTATCAACAATGACTGTGTTGATGGGAGAATCAAGCAATTTTCTTTCCTTCCACCCATGGAAGACCTGGGATAATAGAGCAAGCTGTATCAAGGTAAAAAAGTACAGTAAATTGATTTATACAAAGCTGGAAAGAGCAGCTTAACTACTGACTTGCCACTGTGAAAGTGCTAACCGCTGAATTTATATCTGCTGGGCAGATAGTCTCCTGTGCCTTAAAATTCCTCTAATACAACAAATAAGTGAGAATCTCACAATTTCACATAATACTTAAACACAAATTACCTGAAAAACAGCAGACGGAAGTGCTGACACATTCCAGCCATAGTAACTCTGAAGGTCAAGATAATCTCTGAACTAAAGAACAAAAATGATTCACTTGAAGCTGTAATAGCACATTGCAGTATATTATCATAAAGTTCTAGTTTATAGAATATTAATTCCAATGTCTGCTGTTACCAGATACGCTGATTGATGAGAACAAAGACACTAAACAAATATAGAGGGGGCATGCCCTGGGTACCAATGGAGTAGATTGTTTTGCTGTGAGCTCCCACTCAGATAACGTTCAACCCACTTGTCTGAGTTTATACAGTTTGTTACAAGTGCTCCTACAATTGCATAGTATCCTTTCCACTCTTGGGTGTTTAGCACCACCTAAGCATTTTCCCCTTTCACGCCTGGTCATGTATGCGATGATCTTGAAGCCACAGCACCTACATGTGTGGACGCTGCATCACAGTCTAAGGTGGGAGAAGGCTCTTTGAATAAAATGCATGAAGGCATCACAAAGATTTTCAATGTCATAGCAACCTACTCTCCAGTGATGCACCAATGATCAAGAACATAGCCTTCTAAGATCCAATATATGGGTGGTGGGAATCCGGTAGAGGATGGAAGGCACCCAGCCTGAGTCCTTTATAGAACGCCTACTGATTTCGATGTTTAGGAGCACCATGACATTAATTGTTAAAGGAGAAGTACAGCCTTGTTTGGCTGTACTTCTCCTGCATATCACGGGAGTGCAGTTCCTTCTGTACTCCTGTGACCCAATTTCAGCTGAAGCCCGCTGTCGGCTGATGTCACAGAGCCAGTCCAGGCTCAGGAAAGATTGACCATAAGGTAGGGATCCTCCCACATGCCTGGACCGGAACCCGGCTCAGCCTCTAAGCTAGCCACTGAGAGCCTGAGCCAGCTGCTCCCGCCCCCTCCACAGCCCGGCGCTTCAATGAGCACAGGGGAGCAGAGAGCTCTCTGCTGAGGGAGTTCTGAGAATCAAGCAATGAGCGGTGTTTGATCGCTCAGTTCTCAGTCTTAGAGCTGGTGGGGTCAGATGCAGCATTGAACCAATGCTACATCTACCTAGGTAAGTATGATTCCCCCCCCAAAAATATTCCTATACTTCTCTTTAAGCTACTCAAAGACCGGGACCAAGCTGCCTTTTTACCTGTAGGGAGGGAGAAAAGGCCTCCTAAGTACGAGCACACTTCCATCTCATTCTACATGGATTCTTCTTTCATAATACAGCCCTAATGTACTTAATTTTCTTCACAAAAGAGGAAGTTTAAACATCCTACTATACCATATGCCATTGTCTACCCAGCAAAACATTGTATTGAAGAAAAAGGTAGTTATGACTGCAACATTCTTCTCATTTAGACTACCAGGACGTCTCTCATTCAATCTCCGTGTGGGCTAATAAACTTTTTTTGTTCACACGGTGGATTTGTGAGCCCATGCTCACTATCTCTTTGCATGGCCTTACAACTTTCCAAGATTAGTTATACACCTTTTGGATTTGGTGTCTCTATTGGGCCCCTTATTATGAGGCTTTATTATTTGTCTTACTGTTACTCTTTTTGCCTGCTCTATGGACACTGAACTGAACCTATAAATGCTGTACCTCTCCTCCTACTATTACTTCAATATGTAAACCAAATGATACACTTGCCATGATCTCCCCTGATATAAATTATGGCTTTACTGCATAATTCCTCACCCTATACACCAGTTCTACAACCACTTAGACACACACTAACCTTTCTAACAAAAAAAAAAAAATAATGAAATGACATTTAAATCGCCAGCAATAGATAAAAAATAAAAAACGATGTAAGGTCCCCCTCCCAAAATCTATACCAGACCCTTATTCATGCAGCCCAGTAGGTCAGGAAAGAGGGTGGGGGGCAAAGCGAGTGCTCCCTCCTGAACCATACTAGGCCACATGCCCTCAACATGGGGGTGGGTGCTTCAGGACAGGGGGGATCTGCCCTCCTCACCCCAAAGCACCTTGTCTCCATGTTGATAGGAAAAAGGCCTCATCCCTAAAACTCTGGCTGGTGGTTGTGGAGGTCTGCGGGCAGGGGGCTTATCTGAATTTTTAAGCCCGCTTTAACAAGGGGGCCCCCAGATCCTGCCCTCCCTTATGTGAATGAGTATGGGGTACTATGTACCCCACCCATGTACCAAAAAGTTGTCAAAAAGTAATAAAAAACACAGTTCCTTTTTTTAAAAAAATAAAAAAAGCATCCCCTGATATAGATCCATCATCAATCACGCTGCCCGCCACACCACTGACCCGAAAAAGAAAAAAAAAAAAGTTCCACCGTCCAGTAGGGCAAACTGCCAAATGCCTGGCTTGCCGTTTGGACAACGGAGGACTTTTCTTTTTCTTTTTTGAGTCGGCGGTGCAGCGGGCAGCATGATTGACAATGGATCTAGATCAGGGGACACTGTTTTTTTTATTTTTAAGGAATTGTCACAAACTGCCTCTATGGATTTTGAGGGGAGGCCAACGCCATTTTTTTCCTTTTGGCATGGGGCTCCCCTTAATATCCATACCAGACCAAAAAGGCCTGGAATGCATTGGTGGGGGACCCCACACTGTTTTTTTTTTATAATTGTTAATTGTCGGCATGTTTTTTTTACATTCAGCTGTCAGCAGGGAACCCGCTGACAGCTGATGAGTTATCTGTTGTTAAGGATGCGGCAGCCTGCTTTCTGGCCCACTCCTTAGCAACCAGCTATTTGGGGGGACCCCCATGCTTTTTTTTTTTTTTACAAATACCGAATGTGATACCGCTAGCAAAACCCTGGTGATAAATATTGCATGGTTCTTTACTCTCTGGTCCGTTTGTGAATTGGACTTAAGCGCTTACCTTTATGAAAAACGGGTTGATCCTGCTGCCCTTGTGTCCAAGTCCCCAATGCAGCTGGGGATTTTACAAAGCAGTGTTGGCAGCTTTGCACATGCTCAATTTTCAGTGTGTTTCTATGCTGGGCATTTCCTCTCTGTCACATCTGAACAGCCCATGTAACTAAAGAGTCGCACATGTGGGGTATACACAGTGGTAAATGACAGCCCACCCCCTCTGTCCTCCTCCATGCTCATTAACCAGTTAAACACAATAGGGGTGGGATATTATATGTATATTGATGGGGGCTTCACCTCCCTCCTATTCTAAGACATAGTCTGGACACAGGCTGTGACTGGCAGAAATCTGCCCACACCATGTTATTGATAAAAAAATAATAAAGATTTGATTTCAAATATATATTTGTATGGCAATTATGACAACAGTTTATTGATATTAATTCTTTAATTTTACTCTGTATTCCAAAGGCTGTTTT
Source organism: Pelophylax lessonae (assembly GCF_965119305.1). NCBI lineage: Eukaryota > Metazoa > Chordata > Amphibia > Anura > Ranidae > Pelophylax > Pelophylax lessonae. The sequence goes on from NC_138770.1 coordinate 197,702,039, forward strand.
TTTTTTTTTGAACATGTGACTATCAGAAAAAGACTAGAAGCTTCTCCTGCTTATGCTTCACTGCAGACAGGCTGGGAAAGAGCTGGGCCGTGTGACAGCTGTATATCAATTAGGAAAAAGGTTCTGAGATTTTTTTATTAAAATAATTACAGTGCTATCATCCACATACAGAAAGAGAAGGGACAATGTAAATGAAACAGTTTGTGTTTAGTATCACTTTAAATTATCGTGATTTTTACACTGCTAGGGCTGCAGCATTACCCCCGCGTACATGTTAAAAAACAATAATTGCAACAATGCAGCCACATAACCAAATGGCCCACTTTTTGTACTAGAAGGGACATGTTATCTTTACTGTATTGTTGCTCCTTCTCCAACATGAATATAATCGATAGGACATCCTATCTATTTGAAATGAGCTATTTAAACTGAAAAAAAAACCTGCCCCAGTAGTGAAAAAATCAATGCCCATATTGTGTAACAGAATTACTCCAGTGCTGTGAAAAAATAAAAATGTTTAATTTATAATAATTTTAAGAAATATGTCACTTGGAATCTTTGTAGCACAAAGACTGTATATACAGTATCTATTGTAAGTGATAAAATAAAAAAATAAATAAATAAAAAAAGATAAAAAAAAAAAAAAAAACTTTATAAACTGTAATAGATTTGACCAAAAACCATTATGGCTTCCCTTAAACTGAATTGAATGTATGCCCATAAAGCCAAAAGTTTTCTCTTCAACAGCCTATATACAAAAGAGTAAAACCTGGAATGACATTGGACAAACTATTTAACTACATTAATGTTCTTTCCAGTGCAAACATCATAAATCCCTAAATACTGTAGCTACTAGATTGCTGTTACTTATAGTTACAAAAACAATAAAATGAAGCCGAAGCTGGCAGCTAACCAGATGCACTGGGCTGCACACTTTCTTATACTCCTGGCAGCATAAAGTCTGCAATCAGACAGGAAGCTCATTGCACTCATAAAAATACACCCCTCAATCTTATCTCTAACTCAAAATGCTTTGTTGTAAAGTTTTATGAAAGCTTTACAAATATAGGTGTGAGAGTAGTGACTTTATATAAAGAAGCACACAATCACAGTATGTTCACTTAAAGTAAAAATTTAGGATCCAGACCATCAATGATCCACCACCAAAATGGTCATGCTGAACAATGTTCCAGGCAGCATACCGGTCTCAACGACTTCTCCAGACCCTTTTAAGTCTGTCACATGTGCTCAGGGTAAACCCGCTCTCATCTGTGAAAAGCACAGGCCGCCAGTGGCGGACCTGCCAATTCTGGTTTTTCAATGACAAATGGCAATCGAGCTCCATGGTGCCAGGCAGTGAGCACAAGGCCCACTAGAGGATGTTGGGCCCTCAGGCCTCCCTTATGAAGTCTGTTTCTGATTGTTTGGTCAGAGACATCCACACCAGTGGCCTGCTGGAGGTCATTTTGTAGGGCTCTGGCAGTGCTCATCCTGTTCCTTCTTGCACAAAGGAGCAGATACCGGTCCTGCTGATGAGTTAAAGACCTTTCTTCGGCCCTGTCCAGCTCTCCTGGAGTAACTGCCTGTCTCCTGGAATCGCCTCCATGCTCTTGAGACTGTGCTGGGAGACACAGCAAACCTTCTGGCAATGGCACAAACTGACACGCCATCCTGAAGGAGTTGGACTGCCTGTGCAACCTCTATAGGGTTCAGGTGCCGCCTCATGCTACCAGCAGTGACCCAGCCAAATGCAAAACTAGTAAAAAACAGTCAGAAAAGATGAGTAGGGAAAAAAAATGTCGGTGGCCTCAACCTGTAAAACCATTTTGGTTTTGGAGGTCGTCTCATTGTTGTCCATCTAGTGCACATGTTGTTCATTTCTTTATGTAATGTTCCGGTACCTATGGTACCCTTGTTCCTATATTTCTCCTCTCTTTGTGTCCCATCTTGTATAACAAAGGACGCATACACCTTTAAGACCGGATGACATCACTGCCGAGCGCCGCTATGAGCGGCTATTTCAATCGCCGGTTTGCTCTCACTCATCGCTCGTTCAAACCCACATGTTCATCGCACCTACGCCTGAGAAGTCGGAGCTGCTGACATACCTTCCTTGCTGAACTAAAGCCGGAAACCTCGCTGGTGATCCGTATCCCGCTACGGGATCACCCCTCTCCAATGGACACTGTTATTCCTAACCTATCTAAGTGATAAGTACCCCGCAGGGGATTCTTACTAACCAATCTCCTACTGTCATCTACTGCAATTACCAAGACTATCTGTATCTATCTATTCACTATCATCTGCATAAGACTGTTAGCTCTTGGGACTACCTTGAACTATCCTTGCACTAGGTTACTCTGTCTAAAGTATACTCCATCTGTGTCCTCTTACCATCTGCACTATACTTGACATCAGAACCTATCTGCTTACCATCACCTGCAACTCTCCTATGCTACTGTTAGTGCTCACCATACAATAGCCTGTCTCTCATCTATATATCCTCATATACTCCTCCATTAAACATCTATTAATATATATAGTATATAACAGGCTGTACACGGTGATGAAGTCCTGAGAGTTGGATATGTTGTTCAACAGATTCTCTACAAGGCTACTGAGTGTAATAATTCTGCAGCTGTAAATCCATCCGCAAACAAAAACGCATGAACGTTACAGATTGAACGAGCCTTTAAAAAAAATATGGATTCAGCAGAATTATCCACTCATGTACTACAATTAAAACAACAAGTAGATGCATTGATCCATGCGCTTACAGAGGTAAAAAATGACAATCAAACCTTTAGACAGCAGCTTGGCCGTCTCACACAGCCTCCTGCTGCTCAGCCCCGTGAGCCTAAGATAAACCCTCCTATAGTGTTTTCTGGTGATCGGAGCAAATTCCGTGAATTCAAAAACGCTCAAATGCTACCTCCTCATAGGGACTATGATTGTTGTATCGATCTGCTCCCTAATAGTAAGTTGCCTTACGGACATGTATATCCTCTCTCACAGGATGAACTCTCTCACCTTAAAGAGTATCTGGATGAAAACTTGGCAAAAGGATTCATCCGACCTTCTACTTCCTCCACTGCTGCTGGGCTTTTCTTTGTCCGCAATAAGGACTCTAGCCTTAGGCCTATCATTGATTTCAGACAATTAAATGCCATCACAATAAAGGATCGTTATCCTTTACCTCTTATTCCTGAACTTATCGAACAGGTGCGTGGGGCTTCTTTCTTTTCAAAATTGGACCTAAAAGGGGCATACAATTTAATTCGAATCCGTAAAGGGGATGAATGGAAGACGGCATTCAGAACCAGATACGGACTGTTTGAGTACCTTGTAATGCCATTTGGGCTATGTAATGCCCCCGCAGCCTTCCAACGTTTTATAAACGAGATATTCCGAGACTTGCTTGATGTTTGTGTGGTAGTACATTTGGACGATATACTTATCTATTCTCATTCCTTACCTGAGCACATAAAACATGTGAGACTTGTGTTGTCAAGACTACTTGCACATAACTTATATGTTAAATCAAAGAAATGTCTGTTTCATAAAGAGGAGGTACTATTCCTAGGATATATTATATCTAAAAGTGGAATCAAAATGGACATGAGCAAAATATCCTGCATTCTGGATTGGCCTGTGCCAACCACTCGCAAAGCATTACAAAGGTTCCTAGGATTCTCTAATTACTATAGGAAATTCATTAAAAACTTCTCTGCGATTGTGAAACCTCTCACACAACTTACAAGCACGAAGAGACCATTTAATTGGTCAAAGGAAGCAAATGGAACATTCTCTCTGCTGAAATCAAGCTTTACTACTGCCCCCATACTATGCCATCCAGACCCATCCCTTCAATACATCTTGGAGGTAGATGCGTCTAATATGGCAGTAGGAGCAGTTCTCTCACAACGACCAACAAACACCTCACCTCTTCACCCAGTTGCTTTCTTTTCAAAGTCATTAAGTAGCCCCGAGGTGAACTACCCAGTAGGTGAGAAGGAGTTATTAGCCATAAAACTGGCATTAGAGAATTGGAGACATCTACTTGAGGGCACTCAATTGCCAATTCTGATATATACTGATCACAAAAACCTCCAATACCTTCAGACTAATAGAACTCTTTCCCACCGGCAGGTACGGTGGTCGTTATTCTTTCTGAGATTTAATTTTTTAGTAACTTACACGCCCGCAGACAAAAATAAAAACGCGGATGCACTCTCACGACTAGCCGAGAAAGATTGCACTGAGGTTCCCTCAGTTCCTATAATACCACTTGAACGTATTATCGGAGTCGTTCGCTCACTGAAGGAGGAGATTTTGCACAGCATAGGGTTGGATTCACCTCCACCACAACTAACTACTGACGCAGAAGGCTTCCTCTACTACAACGATAAATTATACATACCCCCTACTATGCGAACCAAGATCTTAGAATTGTCGCATGATGTACCTATGGCAGGACATATGGGTATGACTAAAACTCTCAATCTACTCACTAGGCAATTTTGGTGGCCAGACATGAAGACAACCGTAAAAAAGTTCGTTTCATCTTGTGATATCTGTGCAAGGTCTAAAATTGACAACACGAAACCATCAGGATTACTTTGTAGTTTACCGATACCCCAGGTTCCGTGGGAAGTGGTATCCTTAGATTTCATAGTGGAACTACCACCTTCCAAAGGATTCAACACCATCTTGGTATCAGTGGACCATCTGACCAAGATGGCACATTTCACCCCTATCCGAAAACTACCTTCATCCAAACAAACAGCGGAATTACTTGTGAAACATGTCTTTAAGTTACATGGTATTCCAAAAACACTGCTGTCTGACCGTGGTTCACAATTCATCTCAAAGTTTTGGCTAGCTCTATGTCATATACTGCGAATAGAGCGTAACCTTACTTCTGCCTACCACCCTCAGACCAACGGACAGACAGAGAGAGTTAACCAGTGCATTGAACAGTACCTGCGTTGCTATACTTCGTATCTACAGGACGATTGGGCAGATCTCCTCCCACTGGCGGAATTTGCCTATAACAACGCTACTCATAGCACTACTAAGCAAAGTCAGTTTTACCTGAATTATGGGTTTCATCCCACACTCTTTCCTCCACGTATCTTACCATCAAGTAATCCAGTAGCATCTGATTATCTTGCCCAGATAAAGGATTCTCTGGGATTACTCAACAATACCATATCTCATGCTCATAGCCAACAAAAAAAATACTACGACCTCCGTAGGAAACCCTCTCCCCAATATGCCATTGGGGATCTTGTTTGGCTTTCTACAAAAAATCTGAGACTAAAGATCCCTAGTAAAAAACTTGGACCTCTATTTCTGGGACCTTTTCCAATAGAGAAGCTTATTGGAAAAGCTGCAGTACAACTCACATTGCCAGTAGACCTCAAGATACATCCTGCCTTCCATGTGTCTCTACTGAAGCCCCATGTTCCTAACCAAGGAATAAGGCCTACTATCTCACCTCCACCTCCTGTACTAGTGGAGGGTGGAGAAGAATTTGAGATAAAAGAAATTTTGGATTCCCGTTTCAATAGAAGAAGACTCCAGTATCTTGTACGATGGAAGAATTATGGGCCCCAAGATGACACCTGGCTGGATACCTCCGATATCCATGCCCCTAGACCGATTCGCAATTTCCACTCGAAATATCCGGAAAAACCAGTTCTAGAGGCCTTCCGGAGCCGGCCTTAAGGGGGGGGGTACTGTAATGTTTCGGTACCTATGGTATCCTTGTTCCTATATTTCTCCTCTCTTTGCGTCCCATCTTGTATAACAAAGGACGCATACATCTTTAAGACCGGATGACATCACTGCCGAGCGCCACTATGAGCGGCTATTTCAATCGCCGGTTTGCTCTCACTCATCGCTCGTTCAAACCCACATGTTCATCGCACCTACGCCTGAGAAGTCGGAGCTGCTGACATACCTTCCTTGCTGAACTAAAGCCGGAAACCTCGCTGGTGATCCGTATCCCGCTACGGGATCACCCCTCTCCAATGGACACTGTTATTCCTAACCTATCTAAGTGATAAGTACCCCGCAGGGGATTCTTACTAACCAATCTCCTACTGTCATCTACTGCAATTACCAAGACTATCTGTATCTATCTATTCACTATCATCTGCATAAGACTGTTAGCTCTTGGGACTACCTTGAACTATCCTTGCACTAGGTTACTCTGTCTAAAGTATACTCCATCTGTGTCCTCTTACCATCTGCACTATACTTGACATCAGAACCTATCTGCTTACCATCACCTGCAACTCTCCTATGCTACTTCTAGTGCTCACCATACAATAGCCTGTCTCTCATCTATATATCCTCATATACTCTATCCCTCCATTAAACATCTATTAATATATATAGTATATAACAGGCTGTACACGGTGATGAAGTCCTGAGAGTTGGATATGTTGTTCAACAGATTCTCTACAAGGCTACTGAGTGTAATAATTCTGCAGCTGTAAATCCATCCGCAAACAAAAACGCATGAACGTTACACTTTAACACCAAAGCAGCTGAAAATGATTAACAACCTCCTCTGCTACTTAACTGACCAGCTCAATATCCCAGGAGTTTAATTGACTTGATGCTATACTCTGATTAAAAAGTGTTCCTTTAATTTTTTTAAGCAGTGTATTTTGAGACACCTCTCCCACAGATCACCAATGTAATTGGGCAATTCTCTACTGACTACCAACTGACCACAAATGTAATGAAGCATTTCTGCATTGACCACCAGTGGCAAGTGTCAATTCTCCATGGACAATCAATGTATAGGGTAATTTCTCCTCTGTCCACCAATGGAAAGTTGTGCTTCACCACTAACCACTTATGCAAGGCAGGGACGTGCAGTCAGGAGAGGCAGGGGAGGCAGAGCCTTACCTGTCATTAACATAAATAAAAAAAAAATAAAAAACTATCGTGCTTCGAGGGTCGTAGCTCGGCGACCCCAAATTTAGGCGATAGGTACCTGAAGTCCTACCCCACCACTAGTCAACCACGGGGCTTCTAGTGCCTATGGTTCCGGAGATACGAGCCTGTCAGGATCTGTTTGCAGCAGACTGAGAGGATGAGCTTGTGGCGCCTCTGATTTCTTGTCAGAGGCACTGAGCTCAATGGACAGGTTGGAGCCTTCGACCAATGGTAAAGCACCATTGGTCCAAGCTGTCCAATAAAAATGCTGCAGTGGAGGCTCTCCCCTCACTGCAGTGTCAAAGAAGGGAGCATGTGTCTAAAATACAAATGCTCCCTTCCAGCCCAGCCCTCTTAACTACAAAGAAAAACCATGGGTTATCGGTATAAGAGGGAGAATCTGCTGCTGCTGAAAAGGTACTTTTTTTAATCAAGCAAAATAATATATTATAATGCTATATGTTATACCATAATAACCTAATATTTATCTATTTACTGTGAAATACTGCTTTGAAGTTATAGCTTCAAACTTCAGTTATTTGTCCGTTAAGCCACCTGCTTGAGTACAGTTTTAAAAATATAGTAAATTAACCCTAAAATAATATATAATAATTATTTGTATATTACGTACTTAAAATAAACCACTTGCCACCCAGGCCAATTCTGACACTTCTCTCTTACATGTAATAATCATTATTTTTTTGCTAGAAAATTACTCAGACACCCTAGGGAATAAAATGGTGGTTATTGCAACTTTTTATGTCACACGGTATTTGTGCAGCAATTTTTCAATTTTTTAAAATGTTTTTTTCATTTTTCTTTTTCATGAATAAAAAATAAAAAAAAAACACTAAAGTTAGCCCAATTTTTTTGTATAATGTGAAAAATGAGGTTACGCTGAGTAAATAGATACTTAACATGTAACACTTTAAAATAGCAGACTTGTGGAATGGGGCCAAACTTCAGTATTTAAAAATCTCCATAGTCGACACTTTAAAAATTGTTACAGGTAACATGTTTAGAGTTACAGAGGTGGTCTAGTGCTAGAATTATTGCTCTGGCTCTAACATTCCCGTTGATACCTCACATGTGTGGTTTGAAGGCTGTTTACATTTGCTAAAACAAGTCCTTCTGCTGGGTAATTTATCAAACGTTAGGACTTGTTTTATTAAAATCAGGACTGTTGGTAGCTATATAGGATACAGTGTGATTTTTATTTCTGCATTCTGTCAAATGTCCATTCTTTGATCAAACAGGAAGGGTGACTGGCCTTGTCTCCGCCCCCTCCTTTGGTTTTCTACAGGTAGCCTGCTAGGTTCCTCCCACAACTCTGCTTTCTACACAGGCTATGTACAGCACAGGGATGATGGCACTGCTACTCTAACAACATACCTCCCAACTTTCTTAGATCGGAATGAGGGATATCTATTAGCAAACATATGCAGGTATAGGACACACCCCCTACCACGCCCCCTTAAAGGAGAATTGTACAAAAATAAATGATTGGTTAAACTCACAAGTCCTTTTTTACCACTACTATTCCTTTATATCGGCTTTTGTAATTTACAAATGCAGAAGTTAAGAAATTGGATAAAAGGTTTAGCACTGTAAAACACTTTATGAAAGATAAATAGTGCATTTTATATACATCTCTATAGATCAGACCAAAATGAGGGACAAATGAGGAGGAAAGAGGGACAGAGGGACATTGTTCCAAATCAGGGACAGTCCCTCAAAATCAGGGACAGTTGGGAGCTATGTAACAAGATAATACTGGATTTACAAAGGTTTTAGCAAGGGGGTCTTACTTAGCATCTACAGAACAGACACTGGTGATATCTGGATTATTCATCAGACTACTGCTGACCAATACAATATCTACCATAGAGGGTCAGCATCCGAGATCATCACATGAGACCCTCTGAAGGCACCTGGAGGAATAAGCTTGCCCAGTCTATATCTATTTACTCAATGCTGTAACTTTACAGCAGTAAGGTGAGAAAATAGCACACACAGAGGTGTCATCACATTCAAAATTGGGACATCAATCACTTCGACTACATGGTGTTGGGATTTTACACGGTCCTAGTTTCTTGAGATCACCATTCTCACCTCTTTTATAAAGTATATGAATATTATATATAATTGTTTTATACTTTACTGAGGGACACTGATTAAATTCATATTTTTCTTCTTCATTTTAAATGGCTTTATAGCGTTTTTTTTTTTTGATGGATGTTTGAAATGTTAAGATATTGTTTCACTTATTCACTGTCATCTGTGATTTAGTTTGATTCATTGCACTTATTTAGCGCACGGCATTATACTTTAATGTACACCATTTGATTATATATGTTTGTCTTCACACCACTTCATTGTTACATGTACCATTTAAGTCAATGATGCATTCCTACTTCTAATAGTCACCATTCGACAGCGCAGCAGTATTCTTTTTAATATATGTTGTTTTCGGCTGAGGATTTGCTGTTCAGTGCATGCAGTTGATTATATGACTACCCTCACATGATAGGGCGAGAGTACCCTTTATACATTGTTGCTCACCAATGTAAGGGGTTATTTCTTCACCCACTACCAATGTATAGTGCCCATTGTCCACGGTCCACCAATTATAAGGGTCATTTCTCCACTGACCAGCAATGAAAAAATAACTAATATGCAAACCAGAAGCTGACAGCCTCAAAGTTGTGTGTTGGGCACTTCTCCTACATTACTGGTTTCTCACTGGTGCCACAGCTTACATGAGCAAAACTAACACCAAATCTAACCCTAAATTATAAAAGCAATATTTTCTAGAAGAGGTGAAAGGACGCTTTATGAAGTTGAAACTGCTTTGGTAAGATAGTATTTAATTTGTACTACGTGCAGGGTCGATCCTGGGCAGGTGCACAGGGTGCACTGCGCCAAGGTGTTGCTAGCTGAGGCAGAGGAGGGGCACTGAACTGTCAGTGCTGCTGCCTGGCTCCTATCACAGGATCTGCACACACAGATCCTCAGTCTCCGGGAGCTTCAGGCAGCTGTCTGGGGGAGGGCGCTGATGTCATCCTATTCAGCAGGAGCCCGGGAGGAAGGAGATCAGCATGATGCTAAAACGAGGACAGTAAACAGGGAGGATTGTGCAGAAACTGACCTTTGGAGGTACAAGGATAGTATTGGGGGGCTTCAGACTACTGCTCCCCCCATGTCATGTGCAGTGCAGTGCCCACCATGTGATGTACTGTGCCCACCATGTCATATACTGTAACTGTGCCCACCATGTGATGTTCTATGCCCATCATGTTATATACTGTAACTGTGGTGTTCTATGCCCACCATGTGATGTACTGTGCCCACATGTGGTGTGGTGTGCACACACCGTGTAATGTGCTGTAATGTACAGGGCCCACCATGTAATGTAGAGTGGTGTGTTGTGTCCACCATGTAATGTGGAGTGGTATGCCCTCTGTATAAAGTCTTGTGCCCAGTATGTCATCTGCCTTGCTGTACAGTGCCCACCATGTCCTCTGCTGTGCTGTACAGTGCCCACCATGTAATGCGGAGTAGTGTGCCCTCTGTGTAATGTGCTGTGCCCACCATGTCATGTGGTGTAATGTACCCATATGTAATGTGGTGTGGTGTGCCCACATGTGGTGTGTTGTGCCCACTGTTTAATGTACAGTTCCCACCATGTAATGTGCTGTGCCCACCATGTAATGCGGAGTGGTGTGCCCTCTGTGTAATGTGCTGTCTGCACCATGTCTGTGCCCACAATGTGATGCTTTGTGCCCACAATGTAATACGTTGTACAGTGCCCTCTATGTAATTTGCCATGCCCACCATGTCATATGCTGTGCTTTACAGTGTCCACCATGTCATGCGGAGTAGTGTGCCTTTTGTGTAATGTGCTGTGCCCACTATGTAATGCAGAATGATGTGTCCTCTGTGTAATGTGCTGTGCCAACCATGTCATGTGGTATGGTGTACCCATATGTAATGTGGCGTGGTGTGCCCACATGTGGTGTTCCCACTGTGTAATGTACTATGACCACCGTGCAATGTGCTGTGCCCACCATGTAATGCAGAGTGCTGTGCCCACCATGTAATGCAAAGTGGTGTGCCCTCTGTGTAATGTGATGTGCCCACCATGTAATATGGAGTGTTGTGCCCACCATGTCATGTGCTGTGCTGTACAATGCCCACAGTGTAATGTGCTGTGCCCACCATGTAATGCAGAGTGGTGTGCCCTCTGTATACATGTGTTGTGCCCACCATGTGCTGTACCATGCCCACCATGTCATGTGCAGTGCCCACCATGTCCTGGTGCTGTATAGTGCCCACCGTGTAATGTGCTGTGCCCACCATGTAATGTGGTGTGGTGTGCCAACTGTGTAATGGGCTGTGCCCACCATCTAACCAACTTCTGTGACACAGACTGGGTTGGGGGCAGGAAAATTACACATGTATATGTACACAAAAAACTTCTAAATCAGAATAGATCTAAAGCTGTTCTCTTCCCTGTGAGTTGAAACCTAATAATCCAGCGTAAGATTAAAGTTATCTTTTTTTTTTAGAGGCAGCCTGGAACAGCAATCTCTGACCATCCCTTCACAATCTCTGACAATCTCCTGTATCATGTCCGCAGTCTCTGACCATCTCCCTTATCTTGCCCACAGTCTCTGACCATCTCCTGTATCATACCCACAGTCTCTGACCATCTCCTGTATCATGTCCACAGTCTCTGGCCATCTCCTGTATCATGTCTGCAGTCTCTGACCATCTCATGTATCGTGTTTTCAGTCTCTGACCATCTCTTATATCGTATCTGCAGTCTTTGACTAACTCTTGTATCATGTCTTCAGTATCTGACCATCTTCTTTATCATGTCTGCACTTTCTTGTATCATGTCTGAAGTCCCAGATCATCTCCTGTATCGTGTCTGCTGTCTCTGACTATCTCTTGTATTATGTCTGCAGTCTCTGACCATCTCCTGTATCATGTCTGCAGTCTCTAATCATCTTCTGTAGTATGTCTGCAATCTCATACTTAAACTTAAACACATTGCTAATAGTATTAGTGGGGGATCTAACAGACTCTCTAATGGACACCAAGATGGCCTCTGTTGGAGAGACCCCCCTCCGGGTTCCATTAGACCCAATTGTAGTCTATAATAGGGCCTGGTGGGGTCTCTTTCTAACAGACTCTCTAACAGAGGCCCTCTCTGTGTCCATTAGAGAGACCCCCCTCCAGGTCCCATGGGAGTACTCTGCTTCTCTTCCTGTATTTTGTTTATTGTTAAGAGATCGTGGGAGGATCCCAGGGTAACGAAAACTCCTTAGGGGAGCATCTCTGTATTTGAGTCATTGCCATAGAACTGTAGCACCTTCCTAAGTAGGTGCTAGTGAGAGAGTAAAGTTTTGAGTTTTATCTGCTTGCTAGAGGAGCTGCAGGTAAATCTATGTTGCTTTCTGTCTACCAGGGAGCAGGATCTGTTAGTGAGGTCTGTTCATTGTCCTCAGTATATGATTTATGCAGTCTGAAGGGTGTTTCACGCTGGTCCAATAGGGAGGCATGTTAGACAGTGGGAGGAAACCTGATGAATGGGTGCAGAGGCTTTTCGTACAGTCCTGATGATTGGCAGAGGGCAGCTCACCTCGGTGCATTCTGAGATACTATATAAAAGCCAGGAGCACATGTGCTGCGGGGTCTTTGACTGGAGGGCGGAGTCCCAGAGGGAGGGGACGGCTGCCTTCTCCTCTGTAGAGGTGCCATGTGGTAATCGGGTGTCATCCTGAGGGCCAGAGGAGCGGTTGAGAGGAGCTGAACCCAGGGGTCCAGGGAAGCTGACTAGGAGGGGAGACACTGGAGACCCTGGGACTGCAGTATTGTGAGTACAGCAACTTGTGTCAAGGGGCCTGACCTGAGGGGGGCCACCCCTGCTTGTAGGACAGTCGGTGGATGGGTGTCAGCAGAGGAAGAGAGAGGATACTAGGGAGAGTGTCCTGAAGATAACTAGGTGTTCACCAAGTCATTTTAAAGCTAAGAGACTGAATCCACATTCATCCAAAGTGACAGGATGAATCAACAGCCTGGCTGTTCCAAACCTAATGTAATGCAGAGAAGATCACTGTGAATAGTTAATGCTGGAGTATCCAACTATTTCCTTCTCCTATCCCCATTCTACAATAAACAACAAAAAAAAACAAATACCCCTGGATTGATTATTGGAATGTGAGCCAAAGATAATTAAGGACTTATGCCTAATTATAGACGTGCGCTGGTAACCAGGGGGAACCCACAGAGTGAATATCAAACAGTCCTTATGGGGGCTGTGCTACAGAAACATTTGTAAAGGGGAGGAGTTAGCAAGATGACCATGCCCATGTGGGGGCGCCAGAAATATTTCTGCACCCAGACGCCTGTGACGCTAGGATCAACCCTGAATACAAAAAGGAAGAGGTTCGAGACTTTAAATGAGGTGTGTGCTATGACCAATGAGGTAAAAACATGTTTATTTGCAGCAGGGATAACAGTAAAAATGACAATACATATGCAACAGAGATAACAAAGAAAATACAACAATGCATATGACAAAAATAAAAATGAATAGCCAACAGACTTGATGTGTATAAACTGAATACGTATGGCTGAATGGCATGATGACATGACAGGTGGCATGATGACATGACAACCTGTCATGTCATCATGCCATTCAGCCATACGTATTCAGTTTATACACATCAAGTCTGTTGGCTATTCATTTTTATTTTTGTCATATGCATTGTTGTATTTTCTTTGTTATCTCTGTTGCATATGTATTGTCATTTTTACTGTTATCCCTGCTGCAAATAAACATGTTTTTACCTCATTGGTCGTGGCACACGCCTCATTTAAAGTCTCGAACCTCTTTCTTTTTGTATTCAGTATAGGGATGGAGGTGCCTTTGGCGCCTCATTTAACCACTTGCCGACCGCCGCACGACTATATACTGCGGCGGTCAGCCCCTCACAGGCAGAGTGACGTATCGGTACGTCACTAGCCTGGGAGGGTCTGGGGAGCGAGCGAGCGCGCGCCGCCGGCGGCGCGCTCCCGCTCCCGGGTGGTCACGCACCCCCCCGCGCGTGTGACCAGTGGACCCGATGTCCGCCGGTCACTCTGCGATCGTCGGGGGAGAGGGAGAAAGGCAGGCAGCTTGTGTAAACAAGCTGCCTGCCAGTTCTCCCTGTGTAGAGACACTGATCATACGGATCTACTATGTAGAACCGTTGATAAGTGTAACTACACCTCAAGCCACAGCCAATCACAGTTAGAATCACGCCCCTAGGGACACACACAGCCCCTCCCTCTCAAATAAAGTTAACCCCTTCACTGCCAGTGTATTTTTACAGTAACAGTGCATATATATAGCACTGTTTACTGTAGAAATGTCACTGGTAACCCCAAAAGTGTCAAAAATATCAGTCGAGGGTCCGATCTGTCCGCCGCAATGTCGCAGTACTACAAAAAAAATCGCAGATCGCCGCCATTACGCGTTAAAAAAAAAACCAAAAATGACAAAAATCTTTCCATTTGTTAGTAAACACGATAACTTTTGCGCAAACCAATCAAAATACGCTTTTTGCGATTTTTTTTACCAAACATATGTAGCATAAAACAAATTGGCCGAAAATGTTAAAAAATTTTGATTTTTACTTTTTTTTTTTTGGGAATTTCATATAAAAAAAATGTGAAAAATATTGTTATTTTTGCAAAATTGACGCTCTTTTTTTGTTTATAGTGCGTGATCAAAAAATCGCACAGGTGATCAAATACCACCAAAAGAAAGCTCTGTTTGTGGGAAAAAAAGGACGTCAAATTAGTTTAGGTACAGCGTCGCACGACCGCGCAATTGTCCGTTAAAGTCACGCAGTGCCGAATCGCAATATACCCCCTGGTCAGGAAGGGGGTAAAATCTTCCGGGGCTTAAGTGGTTAAAGTCCCAAAATTTTCCCTGTCTAGGGACGTGCTTTGCAGGATCAACCCTGACTATGTCTATCTTTTTACATAAGGTTCATTCACACAAGCCCACATGTTTAAAAATGTATCTGCTGGTGTAATTTGTGTAGGGAAGGTGAGATGCCTGGTTACAAAATGTCACACGGTTTAAATTTTTTTTAACTTTATTGATATGTTGCAAAATGACACTTCATTCAATGCACCACTCCATTTACATGGTGTACATCGAACACTTGTTTTCAATAACCCCTTGTGTTGAGCCTACATTGATCCATGCAGATCAACACAGCTTAGCAGGCATGGTGCAAGCGAGCCCTAGTCTACTAAAGGGACTGTTTATAGGGCTGCCCTGTCACAATTACAAACACTGTACTTTCTTTTCATATAAGAATAAAAGGTTAAGAAGAAAGGTAATAAAAACTTTTACTATTATGCAGTCCTAAAAATAATCAACACTGGAGAGTCTAAAAGGGAATGCACTGATATACGGTACCTGTATATGTGAATAGCATACATACAGTGCATTGGGAAAGTATTTGGCCCCCTTGAACTTTTCGACCTTTTGCCACATTTCAGGCTTCAAACATAAAGATATAAAACTGTAATTTTTTGTGAAGAATCAACAAGTGGGACACAATCATGAAGTGGAATGAAATTTATTGGATATTTCAAACTTTTTTAGCAAATAAAAAACTGAAAAATTGGGTGTGCAAAATTATTCAGCCCCCTTAAGTTAATACTTTGTAGCGCCACCTTTTGCTGCGATTACAGCTGTAAGTCGCTTGGGGTATGTCTCTATCAGTTTAGCACATCGAGAGACTGAAATTTTTGCCCATTCATCCTTGCAAAACAGCTCAAGCTCAGTGAGGTTGGATGGAGAGCGTTTGTGAACAGCAGTTTTCAGTTCTTTCCACAGATTCTCGATTGGATTCAGGTCTGGACTTTGACTTGGCCATTCTAACACCTGGATATGTTTATTTGTGAACCATTCCATTGTAGATTTTGCTTAATGTTTTGGATCATTGTCTTGTTGGAAAACAAATCTCCGTCCCAGTCTCAGGTCTTTTGCAGACTCCATCAGGTTTTCTTCCAGAATGGTCCTGTATTTGGCTCCATCCATCTTCCCATCAATTTTAACCATCTTCCCTGTCCCTGGCGAAGAAAAGCAGGCCCAAACCATGATGCTGCCACCACCATGTTTAATAGTGGGGATGGTGTGTTCAGGGTGATGAGCTGTGTTGCTTTTACGCCAAACATAACGTTTTGCATTGTTGCCAAAAAGTTCGATTTTGGTTTCATCTGACCAGAGCACCTTCTTCCACATGTTTGGTGTGTCTCCCAGGTGGCTTGTGGCAAACTTTAAACGACACTTTTATGGATATCTTTAAGAAATGGCTTTCTTCTTGCCACTCTTCCATAAAGGCCAGATTTGTGCAGTATACGACTGATTGTTGTCCTATGGACAGAGTCTCCCACCTCAGCTGTAGATCTCTGCAGTTCATCCAGAGTGATCATGGGCCTCTTGGCTGCATCTCTGATCAGTCTTCTCCTTGTATGAGCTGAAAGTTTAGAGGGACGGCCAGGTCTTCGTAGATTTGCAGTGGTCTGATACTCCTTCCATTTCAATATTATCGCTTGCACAGTGCTCATTGGGATGTTTAAAGCTTGGGAAATCTTTTTGTATCCAAATCCGGCTTTAAACTTCTCCACAACAGTATCTCGGACCTGCCTGGTGTGTTCCTTGTTCTTCCTGATGCTCTCTGCGCTTTAAACGGACCTCTGAGACTATCACAGTGCAGGTGCATTTATACAGAGACTTGATTACACACAGGTGGATTCTATTTATCATCATTAGTCATTTAGGTCAACATTGGATCATTCAGAGATCCTCACTGAACTTCTGGAGAGAGTTTGCTGCACTGAAAGTAAAAGGGCTGAATAATTTTGCACGCCCAATTTTTCAGTTTTTTATTTGTTAACAAAGTTTGAAATATCCAATAAATTTCGTTCCACTTCATGATTGTGTCCCACTTGTTGATTCTTCACAAAAAAATACAGTTTTATATCTTTATGTTTGAAGCCTGAAATGTGGCAAAAGGTTGCAAAGTTCAAGGGGGGACGAATACTTTCGCAATGCACTGTACAATGGATATCTTAGCACAGTTCTGACATAAGAAGCAGAGCTATCGTAGGTAATGAATGAATCACTGAGTGGCTGCACCCAGTAACATCGCCCATGTAATCTCAAACAAAAACCTCATAAAACTTTGTTACATAATCTCCTTTTCTCAAATGCCAACCAACGTGTTGGCATTTGTAGTAATAAAAATATGTCAATAGAGGGCTTAACCACTTATCTACCAGAGCCATTTCTTTAGTTTTTGCACACAATAAGTTAAACCTTCCAAAGTGTATATATTATCTGATAGTTAAGACCCTGGAGAATAAAATGGTGGAAGTTGCAATTTTTTAATGTCACATTATTGTTTGAGCACATATTTATCAAACACAAAATGAAAAGTAAAAAATACACTAAAGTTAATTTTATTGCATACAAATGCATATATTACCCTATTTCTTTCTAAAATATAACATAACAGGTTACGACAAGTAAATAGTTACCCAATATGTCATACCTTAAAATTATGCACACCTGTGAAGCTTTTGTGCAAACTTTGGTACCCAAAATTGTCCATAGGCGTCGCTCTAAAAGCCTTTGCAGGTTATCAGTTAAGGCCCCTTTCACACAAAGCCCCTTTCACACGAAATGTATCTGCTGACACCTGTTATCCGATCCGACAAGATCTGCTGAAAACAGAAGTATGTCGATACCTTCGCCATCCATCCAGCAGGTCGGATCAGATGGGATCGCATGAAAACGGACAGGCTGTCTGTTTTCATCTGATCTCCCCATAGAGGAGAGCAGGACTCTGACAGGTCCGTCTCTGCACAGTAAGCGGAGATGGACCTGTCATCCGCCTGCTCAGTGGGGATCAGCAGAGCGATCCCCGCTGACCAAGCAGAGTCCGTCAAAACGGATCCTCCCTGTGTGAAAGGGGCCTAAGAGTGAACACTAGAACCCTCCTAGTTAGGGTATAGGAAATCAAGCAAATTTAGTTTGGCCTCTCTGAAGCTAGTGGAGCAGTGGTTGAATATTTTAAAAGACACGTGAACACGCAAGGACTTTGCTGGTAATGTCAGAAATAATGGCAAAGCCTCTACAGAAATAATCATCCATTATGGGATCGATCCAGAGCCACACATGACCCAGACAGAGTTGTACTATGATGGTGGCAGCACTATAATAAAAGTCAATGTCCAATCTTGCTCTAAAATCCAAATAAGTGATTTATTCAATAAAAATTTAAAAAAAAGTCCACAAAAAGGATAATAACACTTCATAATATAATTTCTATTAAGGTGCTTACTGTGGTATTTGCAATGTGCAATTAGGAACCAGCATGATCCGTACTCCGTGGGAATGTAAAATTAATCAGCACAGTGATATACACTGCTCAAAAAAATGAAAGGAACACTTTTTAATCAGAGTATAGTATCAAGTCAATAAAACTCCTGGGATATTGATCTGGTCAGTTTGGTAGCGGAGGGGGCTGTTAACCAATTTCAGCTGCTTTGATGTTAATGAAATTAGCAACAGGTGCACTAGATGGGCAACAATGAGACATCCCCCAAATCAGGAATGCTTTTACAGGTGGAGGCCACTAAGAAAATGTTTCCCTACTTTTTTTTTTTTAATGTTTTTTACTAGTTTTGTTTTTGGCTGCTTCAGTGTCTTTACTGGTAGCATGAGACGATACCTATAGAGGTTGCACAGGCAGTCCAACTCCCAAAGAATGGAACATCAATACGTGCCATTGCCAGAAGGTTTGCTGTGTCTCTCAAGAGCATGGATGAGATTCCAGGAGACAGGCAGTTACTCTAGGAGAGCTGGACAGGGCCGTAGAAGGTCTTTAACCCATTAGCAGGACTGGTATCTGCTCCTTTGTGCAAGGAGAATCAGGATGAGCACTGCCAGAGCCCTACAAAATTACCTCCAGCAGGCCACTGGTGTGAATGTCTCTGACCAAACAATCAGAAACAGAGCTCACGAGGGTGGCCTAAGGGCCCGACATCCTCTAGTGGGCCCTGTGCACCATGGAGCTTGATTGGCATTTGCCATTGATCCCCAGAATTGGCATGTCTGCCATTTGCGCCCTGTGCTTTTCACAGATGAAAGCAGGTTCACCCTGAGCACATGTGACAGAGGTGAAAGGGTCTGGCGAAGCCATAAAGAGCGTTATGCTGCCTTTAACATCTTTCAGCATGACTGGTTTGATGGTGTGTCATTGTTGGTCTGGGGAGGTATATCTATGGAGGGACGCACAGACCTCTACAGGCTAGACAATGGCACCCTGACTGCTATTAGGAATCGGGATGAAATCCTTGAACCCATTGTCAGACCCCACACTGGTGCAGTGGGCCCTAGGTTCCTCCTGGTGCATGACAATGCCCAGGCCTCATGTGACGAGAGTATCCTGCCAGTTTCTGGAGAATGAAGGAATTGATACCATTCAATGGCCCCACGTTTGTCTGAGCTAAATCCAATAGAACACATCTGGGACATTATTTTTCAGTCCATCCAAGGCCACCAGGTTGCACCTCTGTCTGTTTAGGAGCTCAGTGATGCCTTGGTTCAGATCTGGAAAGAAATTCCCCAGGACACCATCCGTCGTGTCATTAGGAGCATGCCACGTCATTGTCAGACATTCATTTTGAGTCGCTGCTGAAATTTCAGCGAAATGGACTAGCCTGCTGCATCATTTTTCACTTAGATTTTTTGGGTGTCTTTGAATTCAGCCCTCTGTAGGTTTTCATTTGTTTCAATCAAAACAATGTGGCATCCTTTCACTCCTAACGCATTACCCAGTTTATATCAGTATAGTTATCCAACATGACATTTTTCCCTATTGAGATTGGATGTTTTTTCAAAGTGTTCCTTTAGATTTTTTCAGCAGTGTAGTTAATTAGATAGAATACCACTAGGAAAGAAGAGAAAGAAGAGAAAGAAGGGGTGTCATTTACACTTGTAAAATACTTTAAAGAGGAACTTCCCTCCCCAAAGCTTTTTTTCCCAGCTATCCACTCTTACCTGTGATGCTGGGCTCTTATCAGAAAGCATACTCACCAGCCCAGCAGCAACAGTATTCTGCTGTGATCCACTGATCACATGTCACAACTTGTGTTCTATGCCACCACCTTGGTCCGCCACCTTTGCCAGGCTCTCCCGTGCGATCAGGGAGCCTGGAAAGGATGCGTTCAGCGCCATCCTGTTCCTGAGACACAGTGGAAGGACATTTGTCATTCCTCCCACTGTATGACATCAGAAACCGGAAGCAACAAGAATTTCATCACTTCTGTTTTTTGTCTGTTGTTTATCAGCAATTGCTGGCTTAGAAAAGCTTTGTACCGAATTGATCCGAGTTTGATCCGAAGCTTTCAAGGGCAGAGGAGACATGGACCCCAGATGTCTCAGCAGTGGCGGCCCGTTTATTGGGGGCGCAGGGGCGCTGCCCCCCCATCCATGCATCCGGCCCCCTATTCTACATGCAGGGCGCCGGACGCATGGATTCCAATGTTTTTTTTTTCTTTTGAAGCACCTGATTAGAGCCAGAGGCTCTAATAGGCTTCAAAAAAGGTCGGCTCGGGCGCAGAGCACTGCACCCTAAGCCCACCCAGTTGTGTGACAATAGCGAATAAATATTCGCTATTGCCACACTGATTCTCCTCCCGGCCAATCAGGAAGCGGGTCCTGAGACCTGTTTCCCGATTGGCTGAAAGGAGAAGCATGCTATTGGCCAAGAAGGGGGAAGGAGACGGCTGCCGAGAAGGAACATGAAGGAGCCTGAGGGAGAAGCCGCCGCCTGTCATTCCGGAGGAACAAGTTAAGTAAACTGACTGACTGATCGACTGACGGGAGGGCAGGGAGAGAGATGTGGTGGTGCAGGCTGGAGTGATATGGGGGGGGGGGGCAGGTCTGTCTAGAGCCCCCCCCCCCCGACTGATGAAGCACCAGCCGCCACTGTGTCTCAGTGAAGAGGTAATGTTTGGGGGGTTCTAAGTAGGTTTCTACCAGAAAAAAAAATTATACATGCAGGATAGGATGTCAGAATTGGCCAGGGCTGGAAGTGGTTAATGCATTCTTTATTAAGGTAAACAATGTTTTAGTGGTTGTATCGCCTCCTCACCCCCCCCCCCCCTTGTATATTTACTGGAGCCAAATCTTGATCCAGAGTTGTGCCTGTCTGCAGTAGCTCTTTCCTCTCTTTCTGCTCACATAGGCTGCAGCGGGAGCCACTGGCTGCTGCTGCTGATGTCTATCAAATCCTGTGAGCAGAGAACAGAGGCGGAGCTGAGCTGGGCTGTGTGTGTCAATAGATGCACACAGCCTGACTCGGGAATTGAGCCCACAGGTATAGCGGCATAGCGGCTTCCTATGGTGGCACACCGAGAGGAGGAGCCTGGAGCGCCCTTGGGGGACCCCAGAAGAGGAGGTTCAGGATCACTCTGTGCAAAACCATTGCACAAAGCAGGTTAGTATAAAATGTTTGGTATTTTAATGAGAAAAAAAATACCTTTACAATGCTTTAAAGCTGCTTACTTGCCCGTCCACCACGGTACACTGTCGCCTCTCGGTGATGTCAGCTCAGCCCAGCCAATTGAAATGACTGGGGGATCATTACCCAAAAACAGCTGGGGTGAAGATGTCAGCGGGTGGGAGATTGCAGAACTGGAGTATTGTTAAGGATAGTTCAGCATTTAAAAAAAAAAATTTAACACAAAAAAGGAAAAAAAGCAACCCCTGATTGAGTCTTTTTATGTTGTGACTCGTGACTACTCACTGTTCTATGATTCTGTAATAGATGAAGTACAAACCAGGTCATCTTTTGTTGTTACCTGCAGTTTTAGCACTAACCTGTCCTGCTTTTCCCTATGTAATTTCTTCACTGGGCGGGAATTAGATGTTTTAAATCTAAGGAAGTAATTTGCAATCAGTATGTTAACTCAGGGGCGTAACTACAGGGGTTGCAGGGGTTGCAATTGCAACCGGGCCCAATGCTCCAGGGGGCCCGTGCAGCTCCACTGTATACCTGGATAGGAGGGGCGGCGGGGGCAGCATGTAGAGAAATCACTGTCCTCCTTTTTCCTCCTGTAGCTGCAGGAGGGAAATGGAGATCGGTTCCTCTGTATGCTGCCCCCGCCCTTCCTCCTATCCAGTTCACTTGTGTTCTGCTGTCTCTGGGCCCCTGTGTGCTCCCCTGGTCTCCCCCCCCCCCCACTGGGCCAACTGCAGAACTTGTGAAAGGGCCCCGCAATGAGAGTGAAGGGCCCCAGGATCAGTGGGAGGAGCCTCAGGCTTGAAGGGAAGGGCCCCGGCCAGGTGTCCGGGGGGCCCTGCATGGTTTCTTGCACCGGGGCCCTGGAGGTTCTAGTTACGCCTCTGTGTTAACTTGCACTGCTTGTGAATGATAATAATACAGGTATGTCTGTTTTCCACCTGTCAGCAGTCCTAGTCTGAGACTCTGAGAAGAAAATGGGAAGACACGTCTTTAAATGGTCAATATCCATGGCATGGCTGGCTCGATCTAACTGCTCATCAGTGTGTAAGAACAAAAACAAAGGTAATGGGCTCATTTGTGAGTGATAACAAGAACACCATAATCCTACAGGAACAATAAACATTATATATATCAAAAAAGCTCAGGAGGGAATTTAGAATATAAAATAAAACAAGCTTTAAGTATTCTTCACCTTGTGTACTAGGGCCTAGTTCACGCTACAATTTCTGCACCCCATATGCTTTTTTGATGTCTTCCAGGGCATTTTTCCCCCCTTTTTTTTTTTCATTTCAATTGAGGACGTGTGCATTCCAGCGCGTTTTGATCAACTTTTGTTGACTGCTTTGGAACGCACTGCACTGGTGTGAATTAGGGCCAATGAAATCCATGTTAAACACTGTCCCCGTGTTTTTTTTATGCAGAATATAAATGCATTGGACTTCATCTGGTGTGAACCAGCCCTAAAAGATTTTTATTCTATTTTTTTTTATAAAGTTTAATTTGATAACTGAGCGAAGTCTTGCAATATGAGTAACGTCACGTCACTGTATAAGGCTCAGTTCACACTGCCGGGACTTGGGATCTGACTTGTGATACTCCAAGTCATGTGGCATGGTGCTTGACCTTATTGTTACACCATGGTATTACGATAGATTTGGTCTTATATGAACTGCGTTGAAGTGGTTGTAAACCTCAGTCTTGAAATATGAACAAAGCATATCCCTCCATAGTGTGTACTTGTCCTAATTACATTTTCACTAGTTTTGCTTTTGGCTGGGTCCGTGTCTTTACTGGTAGCATGAGATTATACCTATAGAGGTTGCACAGGCAGTCAACTCCTCCAGGATGAAACATCAATACGTGCTATTGCCAGAAGGTTTGCTGTGTCTCCCAGTCTCAAGAGCATGGATGAGATTCCAGGAGATGGGAGAGTGCAAAATCTG
Organism: Pelophylax lessonae; assembly: GCF_965119305.1. Lineage (NCBI taxonomy): Eukaryota > Metazoa > Chordata > Amphibia > Anura > Ranidae > Pelophylax > Pelophylax lessonae. The sequence goes on from NC_138770.1 coordinate 197,725,542, forward strand.
GTGCAGCTGTGCATGGCAGTTAATCAGCTTCCAACTTTAGCTTGTTGAATTAAGTAAAAAAAAAAAACTGGAAGCTGATTGGTTTCTATGCAGAGCTGCACCAGATTTTGCACTCTCTAGTTTTAGTAAATCAACCCCAAAGTGTCATTTCTGTCTGCCGCTTTGTTCCTCAGCTATAAGCATGAATCATTTCTAAAAAATTCCCTGACACCAAGAGAAAAATGGTTACGGGGGGGGGGGGGCGGGGGGACCTTCAGTTGATTGACAGCCTCAGCTCTGTTCCTGTAAGCTGTGTGAAAGGGGTGTCTCTTCCCTCCAATCAGCCCTCAGACTTCTCCTCACTGAGTTCTGCAGGGTGTAATTTCAGCTCTCCGCCCCCTTTTTCTGAGCTCAGCTTATAACTTCTGCTTATAAATTCAGAACTTTGAATGGATATAGAGAAGAGAAGACTGCAGATAAACAAATAAAACTTATGGAGCAGGATTTGCTTTATCTCTTTCAATTGAGGATAGTCCCTTCACTGGGTATATGTAAGGGTTTACAACCACTTTAAGTCCTGTATGTGGTGATAGTGAGGTTTGATGAATTCCAAAGCATGGGGGGCGCTGGGGAAGTGGGGTTAACACAATACATCCTAATTTTCCCTAAAAATTCAAAAGTCGCTAACAAGACCGGGGGATCAAAATCAAAATTTGTGCTAATCAGTCATACAAGATGACATATTTGACAAAAAGTAGTCTAGTTAGAAGAAATGTGAAGGCCCCATAAATCTTCACTAGCCCAGGGTCCTTAAAATACTTCTAATAAGGCCCTGTTGTAAATGGTCTGGTGTGCAATTTAAGGAATACATATTTCTGAGGCTGGGGTATTAAAGTGGTGCTAAAGACTGAAGGTTTTTATTTACCTTCATGCATTCTATGCATAAAGGTAAAAAAACCTTCTGTGTGCAACAATCCCCCCTCCCCCCAGCCCCCCTAATACTTAGCTGAGCTCCCTCTCAAGCGATGTGCACAAGAGCATTGGCTCCCTGGAGACTCTCCCTCCTGATTAGCTGAGACAGCATCATGAGCCAATCACAGCCATTGAGCCAATGTGGAGAGAGAGGGGGCTGGACCAAGCCGTGGCTCTGTGCCTGAATGGACACAAAGCTCAGCAGACTGGGAGTGCGCCTGCTTGGGTGCCCTTATTGCAATCTGCTTACTCTGGGTGCACTCAACAGGAGGGAGGGCTCAAGAGTGCCGGCGGGGGACCCTAGAAGAGGAGGATCGAGGGCTGCACTGTGCAATACTGCTGCACAGAGCGGTTAAGTGTGACATGTTTGGTATTTAAAAAAAAAAAAATTGCCTTTAGTATTACTTTAATCTATACTATTATACAGCTTAATGCCACAGAGTTATTTTTATGCATATTTTACAATCCGTGCTGTAATAGCGCTACTTTCCAAAAAAGTGGTTACATTCATGTAGAAATAGATACCACTCAGTAAGACACCAAAAAACAATATTTTAAGTGGTTCAGAAAGCTAGTCAGACACTTTAGACCTCATAGGAAGGCTATACATCAGCTATATATCATGTTTCATCTCTAGCAATTCATAATTTCATCCTGATAAATTATTTGCTAGTTTCCAGATCGTGGAGCATTGTCTTATAGAAAATGCTTTCGATTTTCCTTTTAAGTTGGCATTAAGGGTGGTTTTGATGGACATTACAATACACGCCAACACAATTACAACACACCTCTCAGACCTTTTGAATGAATGAGATTAGCTTTGCAACATCCTGTCCAAGGTCATGAAAAGAGAGCTCTCCTTTTTAGAAAACCTGGGAATTTCTAAATAGGGGCCACTGATTCTTGCAACTTCAGACTCAAATTATTCTTCAAGTTATCTACACTGTACCAAAGAAAAGGTAGACTCTACTTAGGTAAATTTTTATTTTTTAAATTTCCATTTTACTGTTGCTTTTCTCAATTTTGTTATATCTTTTCTATAAATACATATTTCTCGATTTTTCTTTTCTTTTCTGTTTATTAAATGCTAAGTTTGCCTTTTGGGACAGGATTTTATTTTTAACAATAATTAGAATCTGTTTTTAATGTTCTTTCTGCCTGAAGCCACCCCAGTGTGCTTATCGCTTACTTACCTAGTCCATGGAAGCTTTGTATTTTCATCTCTCAGTTCAAAATTTTAAAAAGTGCTTTCTGAGACCTGATTTCCTGTATTGTCGTTTGACCTTCCAGGAACTATACATCTGATCATGCACTGCTTTACTGCATCACAGAATAGGGAGTGTTTACCTCTCTGGAACACACCTCCCTCAATACTATGACACCTCTTGTTTATTTCCACTCACTTTCCTACATCTTCCTGTAAGGTGATCATACACTCTACAATTTGAATGTACAATCTACTTTAGATCTATCATCAACAATGTAGTTGATTTGATGAAAATTGAATGGGCTGTTCAGGTGGGTTCTCATATTACAAAGTTTTGGTAAATCTAAAGATCTAAAGACAAAGATTTGGTAAATCAAAATTGTACAGAGATTGTACAATCAGATTGCATCGTGTATAGAGGGAAACATTCAGCTGCCAATATTCTTGTAATCCAGCTCCAGCTCAGGGAGAGGGATGGTCTTAACACACCTATTTCACTTTCACACCCCATTCACACAGCACAGTGGAAGTGCATGCTTTTGGTGTGTTTTCCCCAAGACATGCATTGTATTGGGCTGCCCTAGGCATGACAAGCACAGCAACGTAGTTTATGGGGAATTTTGGCATGTTGCAGTTTGCAAATGTTTTACTGAGTGTTTGTCGCATGCTTCAAAATGTGCATTTGCTTCCATGTTTGAGATGCCGTTCACAGTTAATGGCACCAAAAGCACAACTGGTTCATTTTAGGTGTATGAAGGTGGCCATACACTATACTAGCCGATTGTAAAATCTCTGTACAATCTCCTTTAGATTTACCAAAACTGTGTAATAAAATGACACACCTATCTATCTAATCACTCTGTATCCAATCAGGCAGGCCCTTGCATTACATAGTTGATGGTAAATCTAAAGAAGATTGTACAATCAGACTGTATAGTGTATGGTGAGCTTTACAGACTTCCAGGGGCACACTTCTCCTGTTTTCAATACTATAGCTCTGCTCTCACAAGCTGTTATGTGATCACTCAGCTCCTGCAAACTCCACCAAATGAATGATTTAAGAAGAAAGTACAAAACAATTGATGGTTGTGTATTTAGTGAGAACAGTGCTCCCTGACTTTGCCTGCATTGGAGAACCATGAAACTACAGAGCTCAGCGGGAGCAATCTCCTGGAGGGGGAGGGCGGGTGCAGGATGCATGTTAATGAGGTCAGCTGCTAAACTACTTCCTTAGTTCACTAACAGTTTTACTGTCCCAAATACTAAATACCGGGATGGGTAGCAGGAAGTAATGGGGGACTTTTCTATAGGAGACTGGAGACTAAGGTAAGTTCTGTCCTAGAGTATAGTGAAAGCTTTTTCTTTTCTGAAACATAAGTGCATTAATGGTATACTGGTACATAGGGAAACTAATTTAGAAAACAAAGGTGAATTTAGCCTTTAAACAATATCTAAAAATCGTTAAGCTGAATCACTGAATGCTCTAACTAGAAATTAAGGAACTCTACCTCTCTAAAGAGGCATATAGTAAAATGTGTTACATTCCTGTCTTGGAGTGGCATTGTGTGATACAAACATTTTAAAGAGTTCAGAAACGCAACTACAGATGCAGTGAATGATGCTATTTGGATAAAAACATATTTTGGCAGCTACTGTGTGTCTAAAGGGTTAACTTCGATTGTTGTCCTATGAGCTGGACAATCTCTGCGAAGTGTGTAATCGTTACACTTTGGACACTTAGCTATCATTAACACAAAATCCTTAGTGGCCCATACGCCACCATTCAGTAATGAAGGGTGGTGGATCCATTTTTCGGAACAGAGGGAAGGTTCCCCAATATTGAATTAAACTGGTAAGGGCTTTCTTGGACTCCTTTAGAATCTGCCAAGGTGGAGAAATGGCATCCTGATGAACATACTCCATTGTGAATTGACAAGTTCTGTGTTGACTTTCAAGTTGGGAAACTATCCGCCTCCCACCAGCATGATGTGGGTCCTAAATCCAAGGGGCTATATCAAGAAAATGTTGATTTCTGACCTGTCACGGCAATGTGTGGCCTTAATTCCCAAGAGTAATTAGCTTTGACTTCTCTTAACACTCTTAGAGAGTTTAAAACATTGCATTACACCATTGGTACTAGCAGATTTACTTTAAGATGTTTTCTATTGCCAGTTCTTATTAAATAAAAATACAGTAAAAAATAAAAATACAGTATATGCACTTGGATACAAAAGTTTAAAAAGGCAGTCTGTGACATAATGTTAATAATTGATTTGAAAGGAGTGGAAATATAAGTCTGTTAATATTTGTTGGTAAAAGTACAGATAAATTGATAACTATGTTTGCGGTGCTGTTTCGTCAGTTAACTATCTACTTTTTATGCAAGTGCACAGATAAGGCTGAGATTCTTTCTTGATTGCACAGAAACCATCTCTTCCCAAAGCTACTAAAAGGTGCCACTTGAAGCTAATATAATCAGTAAACATAAAAAACCTCCAGCACATTTATATACTGCACAACAGTAAATAATCATTGTTATAAATAAATTCCAATAAAACATGGAGGCACTCCACTCCTATCCTTTTCAGTTTTTTTGGGGGTAAAGAAAAACATTACAAACTGATTTACCACCTGCTGGTGAAATCTTGTATTACAGCATGTTAATAAAAACACTGTATATCATAAGAAAATACCTTATTCCTTTGTTCAAATTCTATTTTGGTAACTAATCTATGCAGAAATAGAACAATGATCCGACCGTTATTTACAAAATACACTGCCTGGCCAAAAAAAAAAAAGTCGCCACCTGGAATTAACTAAGCAACTAATTAAACTAAGCATGCAGTACCTATCCTATTGGATAGTTACTGCATATGCCCAAATAATGAGGTCAGCTGACTACCTGAATATATTCCATCAATGGATTTTTTCTTTCCTAATGGCACGGGATTATTCCAAGATGACAATGCCAGGATTCATCGGGCTCAAATTGTGAAAGAGTGGTTCAGGGAGCATGAGAAATCATTTTCACACATGGATTGACCACCAAAGTCCAGAACCTAACCCCATTGACAATCTTTGGGATGTGCTGGAGAAGGCTTTGTGCAGTGGTCTGACTCTCCCATCATCAATACAAGATCTTGGTGAAAAATGAATGCAACACTGGATCGAAATAAATCTTGTGACATTCCAGAAGCAATGCCACAGCGAATGCGTGCCATAATCCAAGCCAAAAAAATATTTGAGTGTGTGACCTTTTTGGTGGCAACTTTTTTTTTGGTCAGGCAGTGTACATTGTACCTTTTGTACAGGTTGCAATCATGCCAAAGGACAGTCTTCATTTAAACAAGGCATTTACATTTTTAAGAGAATTGGTTTAGTGTTGACTATACATTGATTGAAATTCTGCTGTATTTCTATCAGTGTGAGGCTGTCTCTGCTTGACACGTCAAACTTTTGAGCGGCTTCTGTCAAAGGGGCACGCTGTAAATCTTGTGTCAATCAGCGGCTGCATCCGCTGATCAGTGTATTCTGATCACACTAGGTCTTGCTGCCAAAATATAAATGTCCCAGCGAGGGGAAGGGGGTTGTTTCATCCACCATGTTTGTGTGACTGGAGAAATCTATGTAACAGCGTACCAGAGATCTGACTTCTTAAGCCAATTTTTACTAGAAATGTGACTGATACAATTCCAGTGATATAAAGTTTTAGTACTTGATAAATGTACTCTCAGTTCTGTATGGAATATTGTTTCACTGTTTACACATGAAATGTGACAAAGGTTGTGTTGGAAAAGTCATGGTGTAGGATGTACATATTTTGCTGTGAAGATGAAGCTAATCAGTATTAGATAAAAGTATACACAAGCCCACAATATGTCACTCTGCCCAAGGTCCTGTTCATCTTCAGAAAGCTCTAGAGCCAACTGCTGCTGTCATTTATCTTATTTTAGAACAGTTATATCCAGCAGCAAAATCTTGCCAAAATCTGCTGCAAGAGGTCAATGGGAAATATATGAGCTTTTGGACTTTCGGTACCAAGAAGGTGAGTATAGAATAGGGTCTGTTGTGATGTTAAGCAGAAGGTAAAAAACAACAGACTTTTTTTTAACTTTAGGAAGAGTGGGGAAGCTTAAAATTTCTTTCAGGTTTTTAATTCTGTTTATGACCCCATTGGAAAGATTGCTTGCTTCCTTTTTTCTCATTGCAACACCAGGACATAGGGGAGCAATTGTCACCAGGAAAGGGAAACGCAGACAACAATAAAAACATTATCAGCAGTTCTAACCCTATGGGTTTTTTATTTGGCTGGAGTTGGCTTTGCTATTCAGGGTTATGTAATGGTAAGGTTGGGTAAGGTTGAGCTGGGATCATACCCGTTAGGGATAGGGTAGAGGTCAGGAGCATAGGTGAACAATTCATTTTTAATTTTATTTTTGATGTAGAAAACCCCTGCTGAGCACAGCTTTTCTAGGTTCCCAGTCTAACATTTGGTTCCTAAAGTTACTGATCTGACCTATACACCCAATGGAAGAGGATTGCATGATACCTTCACCCAAATATAGCTCAAGAGTTTACTCACCAGGACTCTGTGTCTGTACTTCCATCCCCTCCCTGCTAGTCAGTCTGTCCTTCCGATACTTTCTTGCTCTCATGGAGGTGTAAAAACGAGAGTGTCTGCGGATAGGGATGTATCGAGGCTGCCCACACTCTTCCATGCTATCTTCATCAGCCTCATTCTCCTCTATGGTCTGCTGTTTCATTCCAAACACTTGTGGTGAAGTGCATGTGTCAACTCCCATGTTGCTTTCCTTTTCTCTGGTAAAGCGTCTCATATCTTCACGGCACCTCAACGTGCAAGAATCTTGTGACCTGACTTCATCTCATTTTATCAACACTGAGAGTAAGAAAAAAAAATATGTAAGAATATGAACAAGCAAATTATGCAATATGAACTAGGAAATTTTATAATATATGTTGCCTAAAATGTACGATGGTCACCATTGAACAATTCTTTTCCCATAAGGATTGCTTTATAAGTATACATTTTCCATCCCCCCCCCCCCACCAGTAGTATTGAGCCACATGTGTCTGCTCTCATCTACTTGATCTAAAGTCCAACTCCATGTACATTAAAAAATCCACCCTTTCAGTGGGGATCCCTGCACTGTAAGAGTTAAAATCCTATTTACTCTAAGGGCAGAGGAATAAGGAGAAAATACTTACCTTATTCTTTCTTCAGCACTACCACCAGTCCCCTACTGCTCCTCTGTAAGCTGCAATCAGCTCCGGTTGCACTCCAGCCTCCCAAATGTACAATACAGGGCTAATGTGCCAGAAGGGGAGCCAATCAGGGGGTCCGGCAGACGCAATGTTCGCTGGCCACCCGCGATCGCTCCCCATAGAGACAGAACAGTGGTCTGCCGATGTAAACAAGGCAGACCGCCGTTCTGACACAGATGAACACAGGAATCCTGTGTTCCAGCTATTTAGGAACACAGGTCTCTGTGTTCATCCAGTGAGCCCATCCCCCACACAGTTAGAAAGCATCACCTAGGGACACACTTAACCCTTTGATCGCCCCTGGTGTTAACCTCTTCCCTGCCAGTGTCATTAGTACAGTATAAGTGCATATTTTTTAGCACTGATTACTGTAATAATGTCACTGGTCCCCCCAAAAGAGTCAGTTAGGTGTCCGATCTGTCTGCCACAGTGTCGCAGTCCCGCTAAAAATCGCTGATCGCCGCCATTACTAGTAAAAAATAGCTAAATAAATAAAAATGGCATATATCTATCCCCTAGTTTGTAGACGTGAGAACTTTTGTGCAAACCAATCAATATACACTTATTGGGATTTTTTTTTACCAAAAATATGTGGCAGAATACATATTGGCCTAAAATGATGAAAAAATTTGATTTTTTTTAATTTTTTGTATTGGCTGTGTTTTATAGCAGATAGTAAAAATTACTTTTTTTTTTTTTCCAGAATTGTCACTCTTTTTTTGTTTATAGCGCAAAAAATAAAAACTGCAGAGATGATCAAATTCCACCAAAAGAAAGCTCTATTTGTGGGAAAAAAGGACATCAATTTTATTAGGGTATAGTGTCACACGACTGCGCAAGTGTCAGTTAAAATAATGCCGTGCCGTATCGCACAAAATGGTCTGGTCATTAGGGAGGTAAAAACTTCTGGTCCAGAAGTGGTTAAAGTATATTCATAATAACAGTTTCACGGTTCAAAGACTTTGAAAAAGTCAGAAATATTATAACTATGATGAAATATTCTTCAATCATTTAAAATCACTGAAAATGTGCTGTGATGTAAGCTGCAAAGATTGCTTTGTTATTGATGAATGAATTCTATTCATATTTCATACTGTAAATGAACATTGGTATACTTTGGTATTCATACCAGTTTTTTACTTCTATTTAAGGAACTGCAGACATTTATTATAAGCAGTACATTTTTGGTCTAATGAAGTTGTTATTGCAAACAAGGCAGACTGTATAAAAATAAATCTTTGCTAAATGCAATCTTGTCTTGATCTATTAAATATTTGTAAAGATCTTCATTAAATTCAACATGGCAAGCACATCCAATAAAACTCATCAGTCAGCACTAGGAACATGTCAGATTGTTCCTTTGTGCTTTCATACCATACTTACTTTACTTATTATTACTACATATTATTTATTTAACAACCCGAAAAGGAGAACTGCAACTACAATTTAAATGTAATTGTTGAAAGGCTGCTATTTAGTTAAATCATATGTTAGCTGCTTATATCCAAATACAGACCAAGGAAGGTATTTCAACTTCTTCCTTTATGGTGTCCAGTGCTTTGTCCTCTACCAGCTACCTAGTATGTGAGATTACTAATGTTCTGCCTTGCTTGTTTCTGATCTGGATTGCCAGACTCTGCTCGTGTCTCCTACCCTTCTCCCCCCTCATTGCCAAGTCTGCTTGTTTCAGATATCCACATTCTGCTGCCTGCCTCATCCTCCGCCTCAGGGGCATAACTACAGGGGTTGCAATTGCAACCGGGCCCCATGCTCCAGGGGGCCTGTGCGGCTCCCCTGTACACCTGGATAGGAGGGGCGGCGGGGGGGGGGGGGGGGCAGCATGTAGAGAAATCGCTGTCCTCCTTTTTCCTCCTGTAGCTGCAGGAGGAAAATGGAGGAGATTGGTTCCTCTGTATGCTGCCCCCGCCACTCCTTCTATCCAGTTAACTTGTGTTCTGCTGTCTCTGGGCCCTTGTGTGCTCCCCTGGACCCCCCCGCTACTGTACTGCCCCCCACTGTGCCCCCCCTCATGCCAGCTGCTGCAGGGGATGTGTCACAATAGAGAACCAGAAAGGGGTTGGTAAATATGTAATTTATCAGCTCCTTTTCTGAATGGACAGAGTCATAGTCAGTGACATTGTAAAAAAATAAAATAAAATAATAAAAAATAATACAATTAAAATACCAAAAAATAAAAACTACTGACACCAGTGGGTGAACTTCCAGGATCGCAAAGGTCAGAAGTGCAACCGGGCCCTGGCATTCCACCACCAGGGGTCCGGGGGGCCTTCGTGGTTTCTTGTACCGGGGCCCTGAAGGTACTAGTTACGTCTCTGCTCCACCTGAACACCAACTACTCACTTGCCTGCTGTCTGGACACCGAATATTGCCTCCCACCATTCTGGATCTTTGCCAGGACACTGACTATAGTCTAGCCTGCCACCTACCTTGAGCGTTGGATGAGTGTATCCACCCTGTTCCTGAAACCCCTTGTCTGGACAATCCTAAGGGCCACTGCCTGGTGTCATCTTGCTGAAAAATAGCCAAAAGGCCACTAGGGTCACTGGCCCATCACTGCTTTCAGGGTGCTCTGGTAAAAACCAAGCTGTTACTTCAATTCCTAACTTTGTGGAGCCAGCATCACCTATCAGAGGTGTCAATCATAACGAGAATTTCTCCTTTTAAGGCAGCTCAGACAACAGCTATTAGGGTACCTCTAGGTGACTTCACCTGATACATGCATCAGTTTGTCCTCCTTTTTTTAACTAGTAATATAAAAGATGAATTCCAGATATGGATATTTTATGCAGTGTTACACTGGTCTAGCTTGGACCAATGTAACTATGGATATGCTATACCTGGCCATTGTCCCTGAAAGCTGGAAATTAGTGAAGTATTGTAGACACCGCAGCTCCATTGATCTACACGTGCTTTAAAGGTCTTCCATTAAGTGACTAACCTGATGCATTCAGGAGGTTGGTTGCAGAGCACAGGTGCTTTTCAGAGAATGCTTTGCAAAACATAGCATGATGTCACAGCCCTGGCCTTCCAAAGCATTCTCTGAATGGCTATTCACAATTGTGTTCACATTGCAGCAGGGCAGCCACTTAGCATGGGACCCAAAAGCAAGTGGAGATCATTAGAGTTCCAGTGTCTACTTCTATGATTTCCAGCTTCCAGGGACATCGGCCAGATATGGTATGTATATAGTTACACTGATTCAACCTGGCCCAATATAACTAAGTAAGGCTTCATGCACACTGTACTCCAAAGGACGCATACCAGAAAAGCAGCTGGAAAAACATGATAAAAGCTGTCTTTTTTTATGCACCTTTATGCGCATTTGTGTGCGTTTATGCATGTTCAGCAATAATGCATTCTATTGGCCAGACTATTCATTTATTCTGGCCATTAGAAAGTATTAATACACTCCCTCCCCACAATTTCTATTTCCAGAGTAGTGTATAGAGGAGAATGTTAGGTGGTAGGCAAACCCTGTACAGTCCTATTTGGGACACTCTGTGTTAACTTCTATATAGAGAGAGCACATCCTGCACCTCCTACCAGCTCTCCCCTCCTCTTTGCTGCTATGTGTACTCCTGTTGGCAACCCAGATTTCTGGGCCTGTGTCCTACCAACTGAGGACATGTCGGATGTACAGCTTTCTGGGTTGCCGTCAGGGGTACAGATAGCACCAGAGAGGAGGAGAAAGCTGGAGGGTGGTGCAGGCTGTGCACTCTCCCTCCTGTCTGTATATAGGAGTTAATAGAGAGCAGATTGGACTGTACAGGGTTTGATCACCGCTCACCATTCTCCTCCACAGACCTGGGATGTGTGGTTAGGTCAGTGGCTGATGAGGCACTGGCTAGTATCAGAGCCAGATACAACCCCCACATTATTTAGTGCATAAACCCCCACATCACCATTTAGTGAATAAACCCCCACAGTGTAGCTGAGTGCTGTGAGATGAAAAATGTCATCTTTATCTTCAGCCTATTGGCTTACGCTTAAAAACCTGCACTTCAGGACGCAGGCAGTCAATCAGATTCCCCCCGACAAATAGGCGTCTGATGAAAGGAATCTATTGGACAGAAGATTTGCATTTTTTATTTCTGCATTCTGTAACAGCCCTATAAATGCTGAGATTTCACTGGTCAAGTAGAGGGCTGTTACAGAATGCAGAAATAAAAAATAAAAAATGATACTGTGCTCTATATAGCTATCAACAGTCCTGATTTTATTAAAACAAGTCCTTATTTTGGTTAAATTAGTAAATTGTGAGAACTAATGAAAGTGCCATATATAATCTATATAATAAAAGTAAAGAACCTTAACCATTCTCTGATTATATAGATTATATATAGCACCTTCATTAGTTCTCATAGTTTACTAATTTACCAGCATAAGTAGTTGTGTTAGCATATGTAAACAGCGTTCAACCCACACCTGTGCAGTATCACCGCGAACATTAGAGCGAGGGCAATAATTCTAGCTCTAGGCCTCCTCTGTAAACCTGTAACTTGTAAAATACTTTAAAGTGTCGCCTATAGAGATTTTAAGTACTAAAGTTTGGCGCCATTCCACTAGTGTGCGCAATTTTAAAGCGTGACAATGTTAGGTATCTATTTACTCAGCGTAACATCATCTTTCACATTATACAAAAAATTGGGCTAACCTAAGTGTTTTTTTTTAATTCTTTATTCATGATTTATGAACAGTTTTTTGTTTTTCAAAAATGCGTTTAAAAATTGCTGCCCAAATACCGTGTGAGATAAAAAGTTGCAATGATCACCATTTTATTCCCTAGGGTGTCTGCTAAAAAAATATATATAATATGTGGAGGTCCTGAGTAATTTTCTAGCAAAAAAATGATGATTTTTTCATGTAGGAAAGGAGTGTCAGAATTGACCTGGGTGGCAAGTGGTTAATTACCATAAGTAAGTAACATACAAATAATTATTATATATTGTTTTTAAGGTAATTTACTATATTTTAAAAAACTGTACTCGAGCAGATGGCTTAATGGACAAATTACTGAAGTAATAAATTATGTTATAACATATAGCATATAGCATAATAATATATTATTTTGCTTGACTAGAAAAGTACCTTTTCCGCAGAAGCAGCAGATTCTCCCTCTTAACTGTGTGAGAAAAACTTGAAATTATGGGTAAACTTTATACCCATAAACCCATGTTTTTCCTCGCAGTTAAGAGGGCTGGGCTGGAAGGGAGCATTTGTCTTTTAGACACATGCCCCCTTCTATGACACTGCAGTGAGAGGAGAGCCTCCACTGCAGCATTTTTATTGGACAGCTTGGACCAATGGTGCTTTACCATTGATCCAAGGCTCCAACCAAGCTGTCCATTGCACTCAGTGCCTCTGACAAGAAATCAGAGGCACTGTGAGCTCATCCTCTCGGTCTGCTGCAAACAGATTCTGACAGGCTGCGCAGGGAGCCCCATATCTCCGGAACCATAGGTCTTCAGGTATCTACCCCCCAAAATTTGGAGTCTCTATGACCCCAGGTCGCTGAGCTACAACCCTCGAAGCTTGATTGTTTTTTTTTTATGTTAATGGCAAGTGAGGCTCTGCCTCCCCTGACTGCACGTCCTGCCACACACTACTCCATTCCTGGCACAAAATTGTGGGGGAGAGTGCAGTAATTAAACCATGTACCGCTCATATTTGTGTTATTTCCTGAATACAGACAGGAGAGAGAGGAGCTAGAGGTGGGTTAGTGTGTTAGGAGGGGGATCTGGGAGGGAAATTTGTGCTAGGAGGGAGGATTTGCGTGGGGGGGGGGGTTGGTTGTTTATGCAGGGGTCTCTAAACTTTCTAAACAAAGGGCCAGGCCAGTTTACTGTCCTTTAGTCTTTAGGGGGGGCTGGACTGTGGCCATGGGAGTAGAAAATGCCTCAGTGTCATTGGCAGTAAACAATGCCTCAGGCTTGGTGGTCAGTGGGGGTAGAAAAATTACATATTGCCTGTGGGCAGTAGGAGGAGGAGGTGTCCCATCATTGGTAATAGTGGAAGGCATAAAGCTCCATTATTAGCAATAGAGGAACTAATAGTACCCCACCGTTGGGGTTAGTGGAAGGCATATTGCCCCAGCATTGGTAATAGTGGAAGGAATGTTACCCCATATTTGGGGTTAGTGAAAGGAATAGTGCCCTATCTTTGGTGTCAGTGGGAGGAATAGTGCCCCATTGTTTGATGTCATTGGAAAAAAAAGTACCCCATTGTTGGTGTCAGTGGAAGGAATAGTGCCCCATCGTTGGTATCAGTGGGAGGAATGATGCCTCATCATCTGTGTCAGTGGAAGGAATAATTCCTCATATCAATAGGTGAGAAAGTGTCCCATGAGCCTGATGAAAGCAAACTGTGGGACACAGTTTGGAGACCACTATGCTAGCAGCTTGGATTTGGGGGGAGAAGTTGCAATGCACCAAAATGCACTGCCTTTTGCAGATGTGCACAGGTGCCATTAATTCTTAATAGCACTACCATCTATTAAATTAGTTTACGTTCATGCCCACTAATTTGCATAGCAGCGCTGTACCATGCATTTTGGTTGTGATTCAATTTTAAGAAATAATTATATTATAAATAGGTACGTGCATTCAGATGAACCTCCTGTTGAGAATGGGCCCTCAGACTGGTGTGCCCCAAGATTGTGCACAATTCTAAAGCGTGCCTTGACTTAAAAAAAAGTTGAAAAACAGTGCCGTCCCCCTGTCAGAACACAGCAGCTCAGCGGGGGAGGTCGCTGTACCAACTTCACATAGTTAGTACAGCAGCTCTGACCGAAGCTGACAGTTTTTTTTCTGTTCAACCAGCTTGAACGGAAAAGAAAACGTATAGTGTACCAGGCTTATCTCCCTGCAGCAAAGCTAGCAGGATGCACCGCCTGTAAATTTTTTAACTAGTTGACACCCGCGCTATAGCCGAATGACAGCTACAGCATGGACCTAAATTGCCAGGAGGGCGTACATTGACGTCCTCTCGGCAACGAGCAGCCTGCACGCTCCCAGCGGAGCGCGAACCGGCTCGCTCTGAGATCAGAGAGTCCATGAGACTCGCCTGATCACAGATCGGAGTAAGCGATCCTGCCCCCTTACCACGTGATCAGCTGTCAGCCAATGACAGCTGATCATGTAAAGTAAACAGCAGCCGGCGCTCAGCTGTTTTTTTCTCGATCATTGGCTGCTGTCAGAGGGACATCGGCCCTGAAGAGGAGAGGAATTATTTGTGCCCCCAGTGCCATCTATCAGTGCCCACAAGTGCCCACCAGTGTCACCCACCAGTGCCCACCAGTGCCACTTACCAGTGCCCACCAGCGCCATGTGCCAGTGCCCACTAGTGCCATATACCAGTGCCCACCAGTGTCACCTACCAGTGCCATCTATCAGTGCCCATCAGTGCCACCTATTAGTGCCCATGAGCGCCGCCTATTAGTGCACTTCAGTGCCACCTACTAGTGCCCTTCAGTGCCACCCACCAGTGCCCATCGGTGCCACCCATCAGTGCCACCTATCAGTGCTGCCTTATCAGTGCCTCCCTATTAGTGCCACCTTATCAGTGCCCATCAGTGTTGCCTATCAGTGCCCACCAGTGCAGCCTATCAGTGCCCATCAATGCAGCACACATCAATGAAGGAGAAAAATTACCAATTTGCAAAATTTTAAAACAAACTACAAAAATGTTTTTTTGTTCTTTTCAAAATTGTCAGTATTTTTTGTTTGTTCAGCAAAAAATAAAAACCCAGTAGTGATTAAATACCACCAAAAGAAAGCTCTGTTTGTTTGAAAAAAGAGATAAAAATTTCCTTTGGGTACAGGGCTGAAAGCTAAAAATTGGCCTGGGCAGGAGAAGGGGTTAAGTGCCCTGTAGGCAAGTGGTTAAAGATTACCAACATGGCACTATACCCTGCCCTGTCAATCAACTCTTCCTACTAGGACTACACTAAGCCACAAAATCCACCAGCACTTCTAGGGATGCAAAGTAGAAAGTGTAGTGTGGAACCAATGTGCAAGGTACTACACTGGTTGAAGAGGTTTGCAAAGGGGCACACTGATCTGCAGGGGAGGGCTGGCACACTTAGGCCTGGGGGGCAAGTCCAGTCACGTGGCCAATTGAACCATCATGCCCACCTGGTTTTATAACGGATATTGATGTTATGAAGCAAGACAAACATTATACAATGTGGTAACATAATTTAACTTAATAGCAACAAAGGAGGTTTAACAAAAATACATGACATTACACCAGTTTGGGCCTAGGAAGCTCCTGTCTGGCAAGGATCACTCTGCCTGACAGGGAGGTGACTGTGGTAGTATTGTGCTGGCCGGGTGCAGGAGCATACTCAGTGCACACTCATACCGCTCCGCTGCAGCTCTGCAAATATAACATTGTATAGCGGCGACCAGCAGCTTTATACAGTCTCTGGCCTCAACATTAATCCAGCCCTGGGTGCAGCCTTTTACCTGGCATCAGAGCGGCCTGGGGGGCAATTGCCACCCTACCCCTCTTCCCAGTCCTCCCCTGCTGATCTGAGGTATGAAGGAAGTGGGTTGATCTGAGGTGTGATGATGCAGGATTTTGACTGTTCTGAGGTGCGAAGGTGCAGGAATCAGGTTGATCTGAGGTGTAAGCCTGGGTTACATATGTGTGGCTGCAGTTCCCAGCATGTGGTCCAGTGTGTCCCTCTTCACTGGTTCATTTGCGATTTAGATCCAAATTTTTGCCTGAATTCGCACCTGAACTGGACCCAGAGACACACAGAACCCTTTTGGAATGGTGACCGCGGACGCCCCGCACCTGTGTGAACCAGCTCTATTGTGAGCTGGTCACACTAACATGTCATGCAAATTGGATGTAGGGAAAGCCGCATCCAATTCGCACATATGTGAACCAGGCCTAAAAGTGCATGAACTGGGGCTGATCTGAAATGCAAAGTTGCAAGAACTGGGGAGATCTGAGATGCGAAGGTGCAGGCAATGGGGCCGATCTGAGGTCTATATATACACATTTAGTGGGTGCACTACTTAATACAATAACTAATGCAATAATGCAAAAACAATAACTATTATCAGTGCAATTATGAGTGCAAAATGCAAAATTGAAAGCACACTATATGAGTATGGTGCACTATTGTTCACTGGCATACCGGTTGTCTAGTGCTTGTAAAAATGGCACTTGATGTGGAAAAGGTTGTTGTCCTCAGATCTAATGTATACACAGCTATGTATGGTGCGTGTAATCATTTTTTCATTAAAAACCTACCAGCACTATAGGCTGCCATCCAGTGGTTAACTATGATCCATTCAGATTAGAACGACCTATGATTAAACGTAGAACTGACTTTGTACTGTAAATGCAGGACATAAGCTATTTACTATCTGCTTAGATTTCTATGCTGAGAAGGTCATCTGGAATTTTTAGAACAGATTCATTTAAGAAGAACCTTTATGTAATCATTGATTTGTGGACAACATAGGTTGCCGTTTGGGGCATCATTTCCATTAAACAGTAAACTGGTCCTTGTTGAATTATCCTTTAAATAGTAATACAAGTCTTAGATTATTTTTTACACTAAAAACAGTATACAGTATATACAGAAGCCTCAATCTATAATCTATAATATGGTAAACACCATAGATCGCACTCAAGCCTGAAACATTTTTAGTAGTATATAACCCTTTTAATAATATGATTAAATATTTTTTATACATGCCCTTATTTACACATTTGCTGTGCACGCTGAAGGTTAAAGGGTTGGTTCACCATACCTCCTAACTTTTTGAGATGGGAATGAGGGACGCCTATTAGCAAAAGTATGCAGGGATAAGACACACCCCCTGCGTCACCCCCTGAATGGAGACTTTTTTTTCCATTACTATCCCTGTATAATGGCTTTTGAAATTTACAGATGCAACAATTCAGAAATTGTATGAAAGGTTTAGCACTGGGAAACACTTTTTGATAGATAGTGCATTTTCTTTACAACTATATAGATCATACCGATGTAGCACCCTCCTAGGTGGGTGCTACAGAGAAAGTATAGTTTTGGGTCCTGTCTGCTTACCAGAAGAGCTGCAGGTAAATCTATATTGTTCTCTGCTTTCCAGATAGCAGGATCTGTTAGTGAGGTCGCTCATTGTGCTCAGGTGCAACTCGTTCTGTCTGCAGAGTGTTTCACACTGGTCCAATAGAAAGGCATTTTGGACAGTGGGAGGAAACCTGACAAATGAGTACACAGGTGTTTGATACAGCCCTGGTGATTTGGCAGAGGAAAGTGCCTCAGTGCATGTTGGGATACTGTATAAAAGCCAGGAGCACATGTGCTCGGTGTCTTTCGGCTAGATAACGGAGTCCCGGAGGGAGGGGGCGGCTGCCTCCTCCTCTGTAGAGGGGTCATGAGGCCTCAGGTAGTTGGCCTAAGGGCCTAGAGAGTGCCAGTGAGGAGCTGAACCCAGAGGTCTAGGGAAGCTGACCGAAAGGGGAGACACTGAAGGATCTGATTCTGCAGTACATTGAGTACAGATCTGTGTCAATGGGCCTGACCCAAGGGGGGCCACCCCTGCAGCTAGAAGAGTCAGTGGACGGGGGGTCAGTATAAAGGATGCTAGAGAGTATCCCGAAGATAATGTAGGTTCATTAACTCTATTGCTAGAGAAAAAAGTTCAAGGAGACTTAACCCTTTCCATGCATGTGGCAGTATAGATTACGCAGTGCAGTTGCTTTCACAAGCAACCTGGTGAGGCAAAGTGAGAGTTGTCCTTATCCATTGTGAATAGTTACAGTTTGAGTATCCCACTATTCCCTTCTCCCATCTAAGTTCCAAAATAAATGCTAAAAACCAATACCCCTGGATTGTTTATTGTGTGACGAGCCATCGGGAGTAAGGAGGGATGTGTGAACTGTACCCCAAGTGACAGTGTGCTGGTAATCAGAGGAGGCCCGAGAAGTCATATTATAGCAGGTCCTACAGGGGCAGTGCTACACCAAAATGAGGAACAAATAAGGAAGAAAGAGGAACAGAGGGACATTGTTCCAAATCAGGAACAGTCTCTTGAAATCAGGGACAGGACAGTTCGGAGCTATGAAAAAACTGTCTATGCATGTAAGAGGTGTCTATATATAAAAACAAATTGTGCAGCTTTGACCAACATGGAAAAATGCCCTTGTTATAGATCAGTGGTTCTCAATTCCGGTCCTCGGGACCCACTAACAGGCCAGATTTTAAGTATTACCTTGGGGGATGCAGACTAGAATACTGCAATCAGTGAGCAGCAAATTAGATCACCTGTGATGTAATTTAGTTATCTTGCAAACCTGGCCTGTTGGTGGGTCCCGAGGACCGGAGTTGAGAACCACTGTTATAGATGGTAGGCCATTTACATACTTCATGAAGCCTGACTATAAAAAAAAATCCTAGAGATCGCATCATCCTATCCTGCCTTATTGGTAAGAGATTCCAAGCTGTTACTCCTTCACAGGAGTGAGCTCTCAAACTCTGAGCTCAAAGCTCTGCACCAAGGGAGACAAAGAGAGTACAAGGGGGTATGAATCAGAGAAAGTTCCTGTGATAGTGGGGGTGAACAACGTCCTAGTGACAAAGCAGGACAGGGTGATGCAATCTCTGGGAGTTTTTCAGTTAGGCTTCGAAGGGTACATAAATGACCTACATTTATAGCAAGGGCATTATACAAATTGAGTCACATTTGCACAGATTGTTTTTATCTACAGGCACCCCTTACCTGCATAGGCAGTTTTTTGGTAAAGGTGAACTATGCTTTTAAACATTTTGACTGTCCTAAAGGTGGCCGACCCTGCCCCTGGGTGAGATTTCTGTGCCGGTATTACTAATCAGAGCTGCAGATTATTTCTGGAGCAAGAATACAGCACACAGAGAGCTGTGAAATGTGTCAGAGCAGCTATATTTGCCCAGTTTTATGTGTAATTTGTCGAGCTAATACCAAGAACAGCACACACTTTGTAAAATGAAACTGCAACAAGGAAAGACTTTGATACGCAGTCTTCCAACTGGCAGCATGGAAATGTTTCCCAGTAATCCTGTTCCTGCTCGTGATCTGCAACCGAGTCCAATAAACTGGATATGTACATTCAATTCTGGCTCATGTGTCTATATAGGATTTAGCCCTCTCGACAAAAATAGGGCAATGGATTAAAGCTCTCTAATACAAAAAAATACATAATACACAATTTATAAGATTTCAGTGTCATTTGTAATGATTTGGCTATATATATATATATATATATATATATATATATATATATATATATATGTATACAGTATCTCACAAAAGTGAGTACACCCCTCACATTTTTGTAAGTATTTTGTTATATCTTTTCATGTGACAACACTGAAGAAATTACACTTTGGTACAATGTAAAGTACAGCTTGTATAATAGTGTAGATTTGCTGTCCCCTCAAAGTAACTCAACACACAGCCATTAATGTCTAAACCACTGGCAACAAAAGTGAGTACACCCCTAAATTAAAATGTCAAAATTGGGCCCAAAGTGTTAATATTTTGTGTGGCCACCATTATTTTCCAGCAATGCCCCCTCTTGGTCATGGAGTTCACCAAAGCTTCACAGGTTGCCACTGGAGTCCACTTCTACTCCTCCATGATGACATCATGGAGCTGGTGGATGTTAGAGACCTTGTGCTCCCCCACCTTCTGTTTGAGGATTCCCCACAGATGCTCAATAGGGTTTAGGTCTGGAGACATGCTTGGCCAGTCCATCACCTTTACCCTCACCCTCTTTAGCAAGGCAGTGGTCATCTTGGAGGTGTGTTTGGGGTCGTTATCATGTTGGAATACTGCCCTGCTGCCCAATTTCCAATAGGGAGGGGATCATGCTCTGCTTAAGTATGTGACAGTATATGTTGGCATTCATGGTTCCCTCAATTAACTGTAGCTACCCAGTTCCGGCAGCACTCATGCAGCCCCAGACCATGACACTCCCACCACCATGCTTAACTGTAGGCAAGACACACTTGTCTTTGTACTCCTCACCTGGTTGCCGCCACACACGCTTGACACCATCTGAACCAAATAAGTTTATCTTGGTCTCATCAGACCACAGGACAGGGTTCCAGTGATCCATGTCCTTAGTCTGCTTGTCTTCAGCAAACTGTTTGCAGACTTTCTTGTGTATCATCTTTAGAAGAGGCTTCCTTCTGGGAGGACAGCCATGCAGACCAATTTTAAGCAGTGTGCGGTGATGGTTTGAGCACTGACAGGCTGACCCATGACCCCTTCAACCTCTGCAGCAATCATGGCAGCACTCATACGTCTATAACCCAAAGACAACCTCAAGATATGACGCTGAGCACATGCACTTAACTCCTTTGGTCGACAATGCCAAGGCCTGTCCTGAGTGAAACCTGTCCTGTTAAACCACTGTATTGTCTTGGCCACTGTGCTGCAGCTCAGTTTCAGGGTCTTGGCAATCTTCTTATAGCCTAGGCCATTTTTATGTAGAGGAACATTTTTTTTTTCAGATCCTCAGAGAGTTCTTTGCCATGAGGTGCCATGTTAAACTTCCAGTGACCAGTATGAGAGAGTGAGAGCGATAACACCAAATTTAACACACCAGCTCCCCATTCCCATCTGAGACCTTGGAACACTAACGAGTCACATGACACCGGGGAGGGAAAATGGCTAATTGAGCCCTCTTTGGACATTTTCATTTAGGGGTGTGCTTACTTTTGTTGCCAGCGGTTTAGACATTAATGGCTGTGTGTTGAGTTATTTTGAGGGGACAGCACATTTACACTGTTATACAAGTTGTACACTCACTACTTTACATTGTAGCAAAGCGTAATTTCTTCAGTGTTGTCACATGAAAAGTTATAATAAAATATTTACAAAAATGTTAGGGGTGTACTCACTTTTGTGAGATACTGTATATTTATATTATGAAAACACATAGCAAGAAAGCAGAGCTGTGGGAGGGGATTCACATCCCCTTCATTTGAAGTATTTTAGCCTCCTGGGTAACAGAAAAGGCCTAATGGTATTGCATTTACATAAAAAATGAATTCCAGATAAGGATATTTTATACATAGTAACATTAGTCCAACTTGGATTAACAAAACTTTGTTTTATACAGACCAGAGTTCCACAAGGCCTTAAAGCGATTGTAAAGTCTCATATTTTTTCCTATAAAAAATAACAAACATATTATACTTACCTTCCCTGAGCTGGGGATTTGCACAGAGCAGCCCGGATCCTCCTCTTCTCGGGTCCCTCTTCTGTGCTTCTGGCCCCTCCCCCCTGTTCAGTGCCCCGACAGCAAGCAGCTTGCTTTGGGGGGCACTCGAGCCGAGTCACAGTTCCCTGTGTCCATTCAGACACAGAGCCCTGACCAGACCCCGCCCCTCTCTCTCCCAATTGGCTAGCTGACTTTGATTGACAGCCAATGGTGCCTCTGCTGTGTCTCAGCCAATTAGGAGGGATAATCTCAGACAGCTGAGACATTTGTGCACATCGCTGGAGAGAGAGGGACCTCAGGTAAGTGTTGGGGGGCCAAGGGGGGCTGCTGCACACAGAAGGCCTTTTATCTTAACCACTTACCCTTCCTAACCAGACCAATTTTCAGCTTTCATTGCTCTCACATTTTGAATGACAATTACTCAGTCATGCAACACTGTACCCATATGAAATTTTCATCCTTTTTTTTACAAAAAGAGCTTTCCTTTGGGGGTATTTAATCATCACTGGGTTTTTTTATTCTTTGCGCTAAAAATGAAAAAAGACCAAAAATTTTTCTTTGTTTCGGTTTTAAAATTTTGTAAATTAGTAAATTTGATTCATAAATTTTGGCCAAAAGTTATACTGCTACATATCTTTAGTAAAAAAAAAACAACAAATAAATATATTTTATTTGGTCTTTGTGAAGGTTATAGAGTCCACAAGCTATGATGGCCTATCTAATTTTTGAGACACTAACAAGCCAGGAAAGTACAAATACCCCCCCCCCAAATGACCCCTTTTTGAAAAAGTAGACATTCCAATGTATTTAGTAAGAGGCATGGTGAGTTTTATTAAGTTGTAATTTTTTCCCACAATTCTTTGCAAAATGAAGATTTTTTTTTTTTTTTTACAAAATTGGCATATTACCAAGTTATTTCTCACACCCTGTATAGGCATACTTGCAACTACACCCCAAAATACATTCAGCTACTTCTCCCATGGTGATACTACATGTGTGAGACTTTTTCACATCCTGGCCATATACAGAGGACCAACATCCAAGTAGCACCTCCAGGCGTTCTAGGAGCATAAATTACACATAAAATTTCCTGACAACACACTTTTAAAGGCCATGGAGCACCAGGACAATGGAAACGCCCACAAAATGACCCCATTTTGGAAAGCAAACACCCCAACACATAATCTATGAGGCATAATGAATTTTTACACAAAGTTGTCCATTTATAAGTTATTTCTAACACATAGAATTTACATAACAAAAATGACACCCCATAATATATCCTGCTACTCCTCCTGAGTATGACGCTATCACGTGTGAGACTTTTACACAGCCTTACTGATAAGCACTCTAGTGGCACTGATGTGTCATGGATGAGCACTGATGTTGCATGGATGTGACACGGATGAGCACTGACGTGGCACGGATGAGCACTGGTGTGGCATGGATGACACGGATGTACTACGGATGAGCACTAAGGAGGCATGGGTGGGCACAGATGAGGCATGGATGTGGCACGGATGGGCATGAATGAGGCATAATAAGGCACAGATAGGCATGATTGAGGCATGGATGGGCATGATTGAGGCACAGATTGGCATGATTAAGGCACAGATTGGCATGATTGAGGCACGGAGGGGTATGATTGAGACACAGATTGACATGATTGTGGCATGGATGGGCATGATTGAGGCATGGATGTACATGATTGAGGTACGAATAGGCATGACTGAGGTATGTTTGAGGCACGATTGAGGCACAATTTAGGCATGGAGGAGGCAGGAGTGAACGGTGCTGCGGTCTCCCTCCTCTCTACGCATGCTGTACCGATCACTGTGTACAGCGTGCAAGAAGAGGAGAGAACTGAACCGGACGTGCGCTGGTTTGTTGACAACTGATCGATCCGTTTTGGACAGAGCGATCACGTGGTAAAGGGCCGCTGTCATTGGCCCTTTACTAAGATCCATGGTGCGCCAGGTCCTGTGGACCCGGCAAGCACAAACAATTCCATGTGCACGCCCCAGGGGGCGCACGGGAAGCACAATTCTGGGAGGATGTCATTGTACACCCTCCCAGAATAAGCCGACCGCGCTGTAGCTGTCATTTGGCTATAGCCTGGTCAGCAAGTGGTTAATGCATAGAATGCATTAAGATAAAAAAACCTTTTGCCTTTACAAATCCTTTAACTGTAGGTGGGACCTGGATCTACATCTGAAGTAGTCCACCACTTTCAGATACAGATTTGTGTTTTTTTTCCAATGACTGCAAGTTGAATTTTGATTTATTTCATATTTAAACCTTTTACTCATATTATATTTACATAGTTACATAGTAGGTGAGGTTGAATAAAGACAACAGTCCATCCAGTTCAACCTGTGTAGGTGTGTGTGGCTGTAATCATCTCACATACCCCTGAATGTTCTGATCCTTGAGATGTACGTCTAATAGTCTTTTGAAAGCCACCATACTACCCGCAGAAACCACCTCTTGTGGTAGAGAATTCCACAATCTTGTAGCCCTAACAGTAAAGAACCCCCCGCGCTGCCTGAGGTTAAAACGCTTCTCCTCTATTCGCATTGTATGCCCCCGAGTCCTCATGCAATCCCTTCGACTGAACAGCTTTTTTTCTAAGCTGAGATCCCCATTGAGATATTTAAAAATTGCTATCATGTCCCCCCTCAAGAGTCTCTTCTCCAGGGAGAATAAATCAAGCGATTGCAGACGCTCTTCATAATCAAGGTCCTCCAATCCCCTAATCAGTTTAGTTGCCCTTCTCTGGACTCTCTTCAGCTCCAACACATCCCTCCTGAGGACTGGTGACCAGAACTGGACAGAATACTCCAGATGCGGTCGGACCAGAGTTTTATAAAGTGGAAGGATTATAGACTTATCTCTGGAATACATCCCTTTCTTTATGCATGCTAATATTCTGCTAGCCTTGGCAGCTGCCGCTTGACATTGCATGCTGTTGCCTAGTCTATCATCAACCAAGACTCCCAGATCTTTCTCCATTTTTGATTCCCCCATGGGTTCCCCTCCTAATGTGTATTGTGCTTTTATGTTTCTAGTCATAGTGATGAATAAGCGACACATCCAGTCGTGAAACGCGTCCACCGATTGTCCTGCACTCACAGTGTGTATCTGTATTTACCAATTCGATTGATGTGGAATAAAGACACTCCTTTTTTGAAATTTATCGGAAGTGCGGTCATTCCTTTTGTTGTTTGAAGCTATCCTGGATTGCGGATCCGACCAGCACCTGATTCCAGTCTCACCTAGAGCGGTCTTCCCTGTTTGGATTCTGTTTATGTTTCTAGTCCCCAAGTGCAAAACCTTACACTTCTCCACGTTAAACCTCATTTGCCAAGTCGTTGCCCACTCCGTTATTTTGTCCAGGTCATCCTGTAGGATATCTGCTTCATGCTGTGCAGTTATTGCCCTGCCCAATTTTGTGTCATCTGCAAAAACTGATATCGAACTACTGATCCCTACCTCAATGCTGTTTATGAATAAATTGAACAAGGTTGGTCCCAGGACTGAGCCTTGGGGGACCCGCTTATTACCTCAGACCAGTCTGAGTATGCGCTGTTTATTACCACCCTTTGGACACGCCCTTTTAGCCAGTTCCGTATCCAAGAGCAAACCCTGCTGTCGATACCTGCAGACCTTATTTTATAAATTAAGCGCTTATGGGGAACTGTATCAAACGCCTTAGCGAAATCTAGGTACACCACATCCACTGGTCTGCCCCTATCTAGCTCACAGCTCACCTCCTCGTAGAATGTTAAAAGATTGGTTTGACAAGAACGCCCATTTGTAAACCCGTGCTGGTTACTGCTGATGATGCTATTGTCTTTAGCAAACTCTACGATATAGTCCCTTATCATCCCCTCCAGAAGTTTACATACTACTGATGTCAGACTGACAGGCCTATAATTTCCCGGTATATGCCTCTAACCCTTTTTGAATATCGGTATCAGGTTAGCTTTCCTCCAATCCCCTGGTACATCTCCTGTCCTAATACTGTCAGCAAAGATCAGGAACAATGGTCTGGATATAACCTTACTGAGTTCCTTGAGTACTCTCGGATGTACGCCATCCGGGCCTGGTGATTTGTTTGTGTTAAGTTTATCCAGCTTTTCCCTGATTTTACTCTCTGTTAGCCATAGTGGCAAGTCCTGTGTATTACTACTAACCATGCAGTCATGGTTAGTGTACCCCTCCTTTTCCTGTGTTAATACTGACGAGAAAAAAACATTCAGCACGGTTGCTTTTTCAGTGTCCTCTGTAACCATCCTCCCATCATCGTTAATTATGTGTGCAATATGCTCTGCCCTAGTTTTTTTGCTGTTGATATATTTAAAGAATTTCTTTGGGTTTTTTTTACTATCCTCCGCTATTTGTCTCTCAAAGTCTATTTTAGCCATCTTGATTTCGTGTTTACACTTCTTATTTGCCTCCTTGTATTGGTGGAAAGCCAATACTGTGTCCTCTGATTTATATTTCCTGAAGGCCAATTTTTTTCCCCTAATAAGTTTTTTAACGCTACGGTTTAGCCAGCCAGGTTTGGCTTTGTCTCTTCTAAATTGATTTCCCGTAGGAATGCACTGCAAGATGCATTTGCTTAATATGTTCCTAAAGCATTCCCATTTCTCCACTGTGGTCAGTGATCCCAAGGTTTGGTCCCAGTTAACCCTTTCCATCAATGAGTACAATTTTGGAAAGTTTGCCCTTCTGAAGGGCAAAAAATGTCTTTTGTTTGTTATATACGGTTTGTATATGTGTATAGCAACTGATATATTTTCATTCATTGGATGAGAGAGGCAGCTAGTGCAGCTGGAAAACCATTGAAGGGCTAATTTACCTAGTCTGAAGACTGGCCTGCCCACTCCCCCTCCTTGCACTTGGGAAATTTAGTATTTAAACCTGCTCTCATGTTCTTATTTTATTATGAATAAGGCCTGTGTAAGAGGCTGAAACACGTCAATAATTACAGATATTGATTCCTTTTAATGGATGGATCTAATACAATAGTTTATATTTTATTTTTGAGACCTCATGGTGACGGATTTTTTTCTCTTTGATTGGACGTTTGAATGCCTGAGTACTGGGGATATCCAAGCACATGAGTCTCTATCGCATCCTGTTTATCTTTAAGGGCTATTTTGGGGTAGCAGCACCATTTTTGGATATGAATTTACAATACCTGGCTGATGCCCCTGGAAGCTGGAAATCACTGAAGTAGACACCGCTACTCCAACGATCTCAACCTGCTTCTGGGTCCTGCACTGAATGGCTGCACTGCTTCATTGTGAACACAGAACATCGACCGCTTGGCACGGGCGCTATTCAGAGAATACTTTGCTGAATGAATGCAAAGTATTCTCTGATTGGACAAGGTAGAGAGCATGACATCACCACCCCATCTCTTCACCTTGTCCAATCAGAAAACGCTTTGCAAAGCGTTCTCTGAATGTTACACTTGTTGAGCGGCTGACCTCTTGTGTTCACAAGCAGCAGGGCAGACGCTCAACATGGGAACTAAGAGCAGGCGGAGATCACTGGAGTAGAGGTATCTATTTCAGTGATTTCCAGCTTCCAGAGGCATACGTTTACAAAAATGACAAGGTATTTTGAATTACTGGAGCCCCTATCTGCAATGACCGATTTATGTAAAAGGTGGATTTAGCCTTTAACATGAAAAATAGACTTCAAAATGGTTTGCATGGAAGCCATGGGACTTTGAAACCTCGTGTGTTGGACGTCTAAAGTTTTCGTTAGTGAACTGACATTGCCACCTGATTTACCGAAGCAATCATACCTTCTGATGTACCTTGTGATTACTGCAATCACCAGTTTCTCTATGTTGTTATTGCCACCCATGTGGTTTCTATGGTCTGCTTCTGTCACCTGACCATACTTGTATTTCTGGCTTTAAA
Source organism: Pelophylax lessonae (assembly GCF_965119305.1). NCBI lineage: Eukaryota > Metazoa > Chordata > Amphibia > Anura > Ranidae > Pelophylax > Pelophylax lessonae. Next base: position 197,753,172 of record NC_138770.1, read on the forward strand.
CATGTATAAGGCATGTTCCCTTTTGTTTTACAATGCAAGACAATGATTTGGTATATTCATGTATATCTCTCCTTATTGCCTGAGGCTAAACTGTGTTCAGAGCTGACCTAGGAATGCACAGCAATACATTTTGTAGGCAGATCTTTTAAGCCTGAGATTGTTAGAGGATTTTCACAGAGAATAAATTGTAATACGCAGATTTTATTTTAAATGAGCGGATTTCAACATAAAATTTTAATAAACTTATGGTATTTAACTAAAACCTAATGTATTATCATCCACTACATTTTATCCCCCATTTTCTTCAGGTGATTTCACCACTGATACATCACATGTCCTTCATATGATTTCACTACTAATGTACTGCACATCATCACAAGTTCTTTATATGATTTCACTACTGATATACATCATCACAAGTCCTTCATATAATTTCACTACTGATATACATCATCACAAGTCCTTCATATAATTTCACTACTGATATACATCATCACAAGTCCTTCATATAATTTCACTACTGATATACATGATTTCAAGTTCTTCATATAATTTCACTACTGATATACATCATCACAAGTCCTTCATATGATTTTACTACTGATATACATGATCACAAGTCCTTTATAAAATTTCACTACTGATATACATGATTTCAAGTTCTTCATATAATTTCACTACTGATATACAGTACATGATCACAAGTCCTTCATATGATTTTACTACTGATATACATAATCACAAGTCCTTTATATAATTTCACTACTGATATACATGATTTCAAGTCCTTCATATAATTTCACTACTGATATACAGTACATGATCACAAGTCCTTCATATAATTTCACTACTAATGTACTGCACATCATCATAAGTCCTTCATATGATTTCACTACTGATATACATCATCATAAGTCCTTCATATGATTTCACTACTGATATACATCATCACAAGTCCTTCATATGATTTCACTACTGATATACAGTACATAATCACAAGTCCTTTATATAATTTCACTACTGATATACAGTACATGATCACAAGTCCTTTATATAATTTCACTACTGATATACAGTACATGATCACAAGTTCTTCATATAATTTCACTACTAATGTACTGCACATCATCACAAGTTCTTCATATAATTTCACTACTAATGTACTGCACATCATCACAAGTCCTTCATATAATTTCACTACTGATATACATCATCACAAGTCCTTCATATGATTTCACTACTGATATACATCATCACAAGTCCTTCATATAATTTCACTACTGATATACATCATCACAAGTCCTTCATATAATTTCACTACTGATATACATGATTTCAAGTCCTTCATATAATTTCACTACTGATATACAGTACATGATCACAAGTCCTTCATATAATTTCACTACTAATGTACTACACATGATCACAAGTCCTTCATATGATTTCACTACTGATATACATCATCACAAGTCCTTCATATGATTTTACTACTGATATATCTCAAGTCCTCCATATGATACCACGGCTGATATACAGTACATGACAAGTGCTTCATAAAATTTCACTACTGATATACATCATCACAAATCATACATATAATTTTACTACATATATATACAGAAAAAAGTTTTTGCCTTTAGTTATACAAACCCGATTCCAAAAAAGTTGGGACACTGTACAAATTGTGAGTAAAAAGAAATGGACTCATTTACAAATCTCATAAACTTATATTTTATTCACAATATAATATAGAAAACATATCAAATGTTGAAAGTGAGACATTTTGAAATGTCATGCCAAATATTGGCTCATTTTTGATTTCATGAGAGCTACACATTCCAAAAAAGTTGGGACAGGTAGCAATAAGAGGCTGGAAAAGTTAAATGTACATAAAAGGAACAGCTGGAGGACCAATTTGCAACTTATTAGGTCAATTGGCAACATGATTGGGTATAAAAAGAGCCTCTCAGAGTGGCAGTGTCTCTCAGAAGTCAAGATGGGCAGAGGATCACCGATTCCCCCAATGTTGCGGCGAAAAACAGTGGAGCAATATCAGAAAGGAGTTTCTCAGAGAAAAATTGCAAAGAGTTTGAAGTTATCATCATCTACAGTACATAATATCATCCAAAGGTTCAGAGAATCTGGAACAATCTCTGTGCGTAAAGGGTCAAGGCCGGAATACCATACTGGATTCCCGTGATCTTCGGGCCCTTAGACGGCACTGCATCACATACAGGAATGCTACTGTAATGGAAATCACTACATGGGCTCAGGAATACTTCCAGAAACCATTGTCGGTGAACACAATCCACCGTGGCATTCACCGTTGCCGGCTAAAACTCTATAGGCCATAAAAGAAGCCATATCTAAACATGATCCAGAAGCGCAGGCGTTTTTCTCTGGCCCAAGGCTCATTTAAAATGGACTGTGGCAAAGTGGAAAACTGTTCTGTGGTCAGACGAATCAAAATTTGAAGTTCTTTTTTGGATAACTGGGATGCCATGTCATCCGGACTAAAGAGGACAAGGACAACCCAGCTGTTATCAGCCATCAGTTCAGAAGCCTGCATCTCTGATGGTATGGGGTTGCATGAGTGCATGTGGCTTGGGCAGCTTACACATGTGGAAAGGCACCATCAATGCTGAAAGGTATATCCAAGTTCTAGAACAACATATGATCCCATCCAGACGTCGTCTCTTTCAGGGAAGAACTTGCATTTTCCAACATGACAATGCCAGACCACATACTGCATCAATTACAACATCATGGCTGCCTAGAAGAAGGATCCGGGTACTGAAATGGCCAGCCTGCAGTCCAGATCTTTCACCCATAGAAAACATTTGGCGCATCATAAAGAGGAAGATGCGACAAAGAAGACCTAAGACAGTTGAGCAACTAGAAGCCTGTATTAGACAAGATTCCTATTCCTAAACTTGAGCAACTTGTCTCCAGACGTTTACAGACTGTTATAAAAAGAAGAGGGGATGCCACACAATGCTAAACATGGCCTTGTCCCAACTATTTTGAGATGTGTTGATATCATGAAATTTAAAATCAACTTATTTTCCCCTTAAAATTATACCTTTTCTTAGTTTAAACATTTGATATGTCATGTCATCTAAGTAGTATTCTGAATAAAATATTGAAATCTGAAACTTCCACATCATTGCATTCTGTTTTTATTCACAATTTGTACAGTGTCCCAATGTTTTTGGAATCGGGTTTGTACTTTGAATTCTCTTTTCTCCCTCCAGTTCTATCACAGTCCCTGCATTCATAATGGTTTTTGACAATTACACGTTCTCATTCTCATGCTGGGCATAGATTTTACAGCTCATGGGAAAACATTTAAAGCACCAGTATTTAGAGACCATTAGTGGGGCAGGTTAACTGAGCAGTTAACATACACATGATAGACGCCACCACATGTTTTAACAGAAAATATACACCATTCACACCATCTGCTGGTGTGATTCTGGCCTTTACAAAATGTCGGTAGCGCTCACTGCCACACCCAGACAGGAATGTAATGGAGTTTGCACTACTGCAGCTTCCTCAAAGAGGCAGAGTTCTAATATCCAAGCTAAAGTTTTCAGAGATTAGCCTAATGATTTTTGATTATTGGTCAATGGAAAGAAAAACTTTGCAAGAAATATTTACAGAAACTATGTTACAAAACAGACATTAACAACAGTAAAATAAAGGTTTTAGAGCCGGTTCACATTAGAGCGATCCGACTTGCCAGGGCGACCTCACAAGTCGCGGTGCGCAGCTCGCACCGCGACCTCGGAGCGGCCGGCACGGACTTCATAACATTTGGGTCGCCCCAAAGAAGCTCCGGACCCTTTTTCTAAGTCGGAGCGACTTGTGTCGCTCCTATTAGAACGGGTCCACAGCTTCTCTATGGCAGGCGATCTACGGCGACCTGTCAGGCGACCAGGTCGACTAACAGGTCGCCCCAGTGTGAACCGGCTCTAAGAAGGAATGTGACGATAAAACGAGAGCTCCCAGCTGCTGATGCAGCCATATTTTCTTGTTCTTATTGCAGATCTAACTCCACCCAATCAAAAGGTCTGAGGAATGTGTTGGGAGTGTGGTGGAGCATTTTATTATGCCTGGTGGGCCAACTAGCATTTTATTATGCCCAGTGGGCCAACTATCCACAAACCAGCATATTATTTAGCAGAATGAAATAACAATTTGTTAGAATCCAAATATTATAGGTCTACGATGTGTTTTTCTTTTACTCCTTACTTCCATTTGTTTGGAACGAGCAGTGCATGTTACCAGTTGTGGTAATATGCACTGCTCTATCCACACAAGAAATCCCATAGTCCATCTCGGGAGAGAGCAAGAGAGGGTGGCTACATTCCTACATACAGTGGGACCACGGAGAACAACCACAGCAACCCCCTAACATAAAGTTGGATCACAGCAGCAAAAAAAAATAGAACTTGCAGATTTAAAGGAGGTGGAGATCAATAGAATGCACATTTTGGGTTAAGGATACATACTCAAATACTTTTTTTATTTGAAGCAGAGTGTCACTTTAACATTAGTAATGAGAAGCATAACCTGTCTTAATATACTCCCTATTAGCTCTACCTGAACTAACACAACTAAGAGAATTTACTACCATATACATATACAATATATATATATATATATATACCAACAATACCCTGGGTATCTGCTAAGCACATACTACAGTAAGAAAATCTTGTATATGAATTGGAATAACAAGTTTGTTCAGTCCTGGAAAAGCTTCAAACTGCCCTTATTTGGAGGGACTGTCTCTATTGGAACCAAATCCATCTATCCCTCTCTCTTCCTCATTTGTCCCTCTTTTTGGTTTGATATATTTAGAATGCAATACCTTATTATGGTAGAGGGGTGCGCTGACTTTGGACTTGATAAAACACAGTGGACCAACACCAGCAGATGACATGGCTCCCCAAATCATCACTGACTGTGGAAACTTTGCACAGGTCTTCTGTGCCTCTCCACTCTTCTCCATACTCTGGGACCTTGATTTCCAAATGAAATGCAACATTTTCCACAGTCTGTGATGATTTGTGGGGGCATCTCATCTGCTGGTGTTGGGTCACTGTGTTTTATTAAGTCCAAAGTCAACGCAGCCCTCTACCAGGAAATTCTAGAGCACTCCATGCTTCCCTCTGGTGACCAGCTTTATGGAGATGCTGATTTCATTTTCCAGCAGAATTTGGCATCTGCCCACACTGCCAAAAGTACCAATAACTGGTTTATTAATCATAGTATAACTGTGCTTAATTGTCTAGGAAACTCGTCTGATCTAAACCCTATAGAGAATCTGTGGGGTATTGTCAAGAGGAAGATGAGAGACACCAGATCCAACAAGAGAGATGAGCTGATGGCCGCCATCAAAGCAACCTGGGCTTCTATAACGCCTCCGCAGCGCCACAGGGTGATCCCCTCCTTGCCACGCCGCATTAATGCATTTATTCATGCAAAAGGAGTCCTGACCAAGTACTGAGTGCATTCTATACTGTACATGGACATACTTTTCAGTAAGCCAACATTTCTTTATTAAAATCCTTTTTTGTTATTGGTCTTATGTAATATTCTAATTTTCTGAGATACTGAATTCTGGGTTTTCATTAGTCATTAGCCATAATCATCAAAATTAAAATAAAGAAATGCTTGAAATATATCACTCTGTGTGTAACGCATCTAAATAAAATATATGAGTTTCACTTTTTGAAAAGAATTACTGAAATAAATTAACTTTTTGACGATATTCTTATTTTATGAGATGGACCTATACTACAACTTTCCATAAAGTTCTAAATTATTGCATTTGTTATTTCAAAAAGTCAGTATAAAGGGCATGTAGTCATTATAAAAGAGCACCTGTGGTTTCACCAATTGGTTTTGGCATGTCAAAGAGACACTCTTTAAAACTGAGTTGTAGGTATGTTTTTTTTTTTCTTTTTGCATAGTTACATTGGACCATACCAGCTGGTCTGACAGAAGCCAGCTGTTTGTCTGGTTTCTTTTGGACTAGCATGCTAGAAAACAAGCAGCTGAACGGCTCCCGATCAGCGCTCTCAGCTAAAGGTGTCCCCCTGTCAGAACACAACAGCTCAGCGGGTGAGAACGCTGTACTAACATCGGATCATTAGTACAGTGACTCCGACCGAAGCTGACAGTTTTTTGGTTCAACCCACTGGGTTGAACGGAAAAAGACTCACAGAGTGTACCAGGCGTTAGAGCAGGGGTCTCAAACTGGTGGCCCTCCAGCTATTGCAGAACTACAATTCTCATGAAGCGTTGCAAGGCTGACGGTTACAAGCATAACTCCCATAGGCAGAGGCATGGTGGGACTTGTAGTTCCACAACAGCTGGAGGGCTGCCAGTTTGGAACCTCTGCTTTAGAGAATGCCTTGGATTTTTCTCAGTGAACACAAGGCTTTCTCTGATTGGATGGGGTGGAGATTTTAATGTTGTCGCCCCGCCTTTCCATTTTATTTAATCAGAGAATACTGTACTTTGCATTCACTGAGAAAATGTGGTCACTATGAAGCATGGACTCCGCTCAGCACAGAACCCAGAAAACTTAGGAGTGACTACTTAAGTGATTTTCCTCTTCCTAATGGATGGGCCAAGTATGGAATATGCATACTTACATTGGTCAATGTAACTACAAAACGTACCTGGAATTCAGGTTTAAGGTAGAACTGTCAACACAACTTTTTTTTCATTCTGGATAGAGCAAGGGAGAGTTATAACCCCTGTCAGATTTTTTTTTTTTTTTTTTTTCACCATCTATGTCCCATTGTGGAGATTTCCCTTCACTTCCTGTCCCATAGCCAAACAGGAAATCAGGGAAATCCTTGCAAAATAAGTGATCAAATGGATCCCCCTAGGTCACCAGAACTAGTGTCCACATTTGAAGATTTCCCCTCTATTACTTTTCTGGGGACAACATAAAATTTGGCATTTTCTTTTACTTTCACTGATAATAATAAACAGAAAAAATAGAGAGAGTGTAATCTCCCTAACGTTGGCACAGATAGTAAAAAATAAAAACATAATAGGTGTTCTAATCCCTTTCCATTCAACCAAAAACTAAAGCAAAAAGTTTTCCTTTAGGTATATTTTAACTTTTCATCGGTCATGTTTTTAAACTGCAATATAAATGTTTTCAGATATTTTTCTTTTTTGTCCACAGCACACATCACTATTTTGCAGTCCTGTTGCAGATGGTGATAGAAGTATGCATACCCACCTCATCGATATTTCCATTTCAATTACTCAGGACATTTCCTGATGCAAACACTCCAATGATTGACTTGCGTAAATATTTCATAATGAAAGTAAATATGCAATAGTCAACATGATCTTGAGAAAGCCTATTCTCTGCACATATACCGCTTCCTGACCTTGCACAAACACATAGGAGCTGATTCATTAAAACTGATGGAAGAAAATAAACATCAAATTGGAGCCGTTGCCTCATACAAATCATTTATTTGTAAAGCTTTTACATAAAGCCTTTTTCTGCACATAGCCCACTACAAGGCCAGTTACTATAAAAGATATGTCACAGCCTCATTCAGTGGGATGAATCAACAAAAATCTCAAAAATTACCTCCTACATAAAATGATTTTTTTTTAAAATCTTCTACAAGGTTCATTGCAACACGGGCGAGTTGTTGCTTTATGAAAGAACTCTGCTAAAAATTGTTTCCATTTTAACCACTTGCCGACCGCCACACGACTATTTACTGCGGCGGTCAGCCCCTCACAGGCAAAGCGACGTAGGACTACGTCGCTAGCCTGTGAGGCTCTAGGGAGCGAGCGCGCGCCGCCGGAGGCGCGCTCCCGCTCGCTCACGCACCCCCCCGCATGTGTGCCCGGCTGACCCGATGTCCGCCGGGCACTCGCGATTGTCCGTTACAGCGGGAGAAAGGCAGGAGGCTAATGTAAACAAAGCCACCTGTCATTCTCCCCTGTGTAAGAATGGAGATCATACGGTTCTGCTATGTAGGACCGTTGATCTCTGTTCTTACACCTCAAGCCACATCCAATCACAGTTAGAAGCACGCCCCTAGGGACACACTTAACCCCTCCCTCTCAAAAAAAAGTTAACCCCTTCACTGCCAGTGTAATTTTTACAGTAACAGTGCATATGTATAGCACTAATTACTGTAGTAATGTCACTGGTAACCCCAAAAGTGTCAAAAATGTAAGTCAAGGGTCCGATCTGTCCGCCGCAATGTCGCAGTCCCGCAAAAAAAATTGCAGATCGCCATCATTACTCGTTAAAAAAAAAAACAACAAAAATTTCAAAAATCTTTCCCTTTAGTTAGTAAACGCAATAACTTTTGCGCAAACCAATCAAAATATGCTTTTTTTTTTTACCAAACATATGTAGCAGAAAACAAATTGGCCTAAAATGTTAAAAAATTTTAAATTTTACATTTTTTGGGGGGGGAATTTTATGTAAAAAAATGTGAAAAATATTGCTATTTTTGCTAAATTGGCGCTCTTTTTTTGTTTATAGCGCATGATCAAAAAATCGCACAGGTGATCAAATACCTCCAAAAGAAAGCTCTGTTTGTGGGAAAAAAAGGATGTCAAATTTGTTTAGGTACAGCGTCGCACGACCGCGCAATTGTCCGTTAAAGTCACGCAGAGGCGAATCGCAAAATAGGCCCTGGTCAGGAAGGGGGTAAAATCTTCCGGGGCTTAAGTGGTTAATTACTAGGACATGTATGGTGTAACCCCAGTATAATATCCGTAAGGCCGGTTTCACACTGATTCTCTACGGTCTGGCCGCAATGCAGGTATACCAGTAGTTACATAGTTAGTCTGGTTGAAAAAAGACACAAGTCTCTACAGTACAACCAATAAAAAATAGTTAACCCACCCTTTCCCATAGACTTCTATTAGATTGGGTAATTTTGGTGCATTTTTTGAAAGTAGACCAAATGTCCTGCTGGACTTTTAATCTGCTTTCAGAAAATGCACCAAAAGCGCCAATCTAAAAAAAGTCTATGGGAAAGGGAGGGTAACCCACATTAAAACTGCGGGTACACTGTGCCGAAGCCAATCAGTGTGAACCTGCCATATATCAACAACCCTTCCTGCATCAGGCACAGTGTGAATGAGCGCTATTGCTAGGATGTTAAATGAGTGATTGAATCAATGTGGCTTGCTTTCTGAAAGCCTGTAGTTCACTCACTGGTTTTGTTCAGTAAATGCCTGGGGAATTTGCCAACAAATACAATAAATAAAAAAATGCTAAATAAGTGTCAGAAATAGAAGTCTACAAGAAATTTTAGACATCCATATAGAGCACCTGTCAAACACAAGGCCCGTGGGCCAAATACGGCCATTTTATGTGGCCCTCGCACCTCTCCTGCAGCTGCGGAACCCACCTTGTCTCAGCAATTGGCAGCAGATAGGAGAACAGAAATCCTTCAGCAGATCCTGAGTTTCTCCGCACAGCCGCGGAGAAGTTAGTCTCTGCCCTCTTTTCTGTCTCAGCAGTCGGCAGCAGAGAAGACAGAAGTCCGCCAACAGATCATGTGCCTCTCTGTACAGCTACAGCACACCTAATTTCTGCCTCCCCTGGATTTAGCTGACTCCAGCATTCCTCTGGTCCTCCTCCAGACTCTGCACTTTCTGGGAAGAAATCTTTGCAATCCCATTAACACTACTGCAGTGCAGTAACATGGGGTAAACCCATAGCTCTCAACTTTCTGAGATGAGAATAAGGGAAACCTTAGTAGTATGTAGGTAGTAAGGTATGTAGGCAAAGGACACACCCCTGTAATGCACCAAGCTGTGTGGATCTTGAAAAATTCATACACAAAAAAAATGATTGGTTAAATCCACATTTTTTTTTGCCACTAATTTATCCTTATACCGGAATTTCAGCTTCGGCGGCAGGGGGAAGGTGCATAGGAGCATGTTACATGTTACACCCTAAATTCTGTATAGGTGTAGCATCTAACATGCTCCTAAAGACAAACTTATCCTTTAATCCCCAGATCACAAAAAGCTGGTCAGCAACTCTGAATAAAACTTGCTTCCTATTTCAAATCACTGCTTATCGTCTTTTATTTATTGACTGGATATAGTCACACTTGTTTCTGTTGAAGAGTGAGACCTTTGGTTTCCTAAACAAACAGTGCAATGCAGATCTTGTTCCATTACTGACGTAACCACAGGTACAATGCACAGGGTTCTGACATTCACTGCATGTAAACAGACACTGCATTACACGACCCGTGAATGAATGGATCACTATACTTTCACACTTAATTCACAGTTTTTATACTAAAGGAGGGTTTTTACATCTTAACACAAAAAAATAAAAATGAATTTGAAAAGTTTATATTCCAACTCTGGGCAAAGAATAAATTTAAATAATGCATTGTGCATTAATTACCTTACTCAGACTTGATTACAAATAGGGCTGAAACAACTAATCAACATAATCGATTATAACAATAGTTGTCAACTATTTTTATTATCGATTCGTTGGTCAGTCGATTAGTTGGCCTGCCTACAAAATGCATTATTTGTTTACATATCAGAAAATACAGTGCAGCACACATACAGCTCAGTACACCGTCCGTACATGTCAGTATACACAGTGCAGCACACATACAGCTCAATACACCGTCCATACATGTCAGTATACACAGTGCAGCACACATACAGCTCAGTACATCCTCCATACATGTCAGTATACACAGTGCAGCACACATACAGCTCAGTACACCGTCCGTACATGTCAGTATACACAGTGCAGCACACATACAGCTCAATACACCATTCATACATGTCAGTATACACAGTGCAGCACACATACAGCTCAGTACACCATTCATACATGTCAGTATACACAGTGCAGCACACACACAGCTCAGTACACCCTCAATACATGTCAGTATACACAGTGCAGCACACATACAGCTCAATACACCGTCCATACATGTCAGTATACACAGTGCAGCACACATACAGCTCAGTACATCCTCCATACATGTCAGTATACACAGTGCAGCACACATACAGCTCAGTACACCGTCCGTACATGTCAGTATACACAGTGCAGCACACATACAGCTCAGTACACCCTCCATACATGTCAGTATACACAGTGCAGCACACATACAGCTCAGTACACCGTCCGTACATGTCAGTATACACAGTGCAGCACACATACAGCTCAGTACACCCTCCATACATGTCAGTATACACAGTGCAGCACACATACAGCTCAATACACCCTCCATACAGGTCAGTATACACAGTGCAGCACACATACAGCTCAGTACACCCTCCATACAGGTCAGTATACACAGTGCAGCACACATACAGCTCAGTACACCATTCATACATGTTAGTATCCATTCCCCCCCCCCGGCCCCAATGTACACCTACCTCATTCCGACCTAGATCTACTGCTGTGGACGAGAGCAGCGGCACTGCTTTCTCTCACCCTCCTCACAAGACTCAGATGCAGCAGCAGGGGCCATTGGCTCCTGCTGCTGTTGATCACAGCCTGTGTGGAAAGGGGTGGGGCCGAGGCCCACTGTGTGTGTCACCAGAAGCACACAGTACGGCTAGGAATTGAGCCCGCATGAGTACTCCCATAGCATGCAGCTTGCTATAGGGGCATTCTGAAGGCAGAAGGAGCCAGATGCGCCAGCAGGGGCTCCTCTTCTCTGTTGAAAACCATTGTACAGAGCAGCTAAGTATAACATGTTTGTTATTTTTAAAAAAAATCCAACGTTTACAATCACTTTAGGAGTTTGTGCAGGGAAGGCTGATAGACTGGACAACAATTCGGGCATGAGAATTAAATTTAAAAGAAAAGTTTACTACTGTAGTATTGTGCATTATATTTAAAATGATTATATCCATGGAAAAAAGTCTTAGCCTTTAGTACTTCTTTAAAAAAAATATTTATATACCCCCCTCTACCCTTCATGTAGCTTCATGTCTGACTCCCAGTTAAAATACCCTATATGTCCTACTTCTGGGTATATTTATTATACAGTATATACCGGTATATGATATAAGCTTTATATATAATATATATATATATATATATATATATATATATATATATATATATATATATATATATATATATATATATATACAGTAAAGCCCCCTCCATTGCGGGGGTTACGTTCCGGACCCAGCCACAAAAAGTGAAAATCCGCGAAATAGAAAAACCCTATTAAAATACATTGTAGGCATGTTTTTTTTAAGGTCTTTAACCACTTAAGCCCCAGCCCTATTTCGGACACTTTTTGTTTACAAGTTTAAATCAGTATTTTTTCCTAGAAAACTACTTAGAACCCCCAAACATTATATATATTTTTTTAGCAAAGACTCTGGAGAATAAAATGTCGGTCATTGTAATATTTTTTATCACGCGGTATTTGCGCAGCGGTCTTTAAAGCGCCATTTTTTTGGAAAATTTTTGAAAAATCACATTTCACTAATTTTAAAAAATACTAAACAGTAAAGTTAGCCCATTTTTTTTGTATATTGTGAAAGAACATGTCACGCCGAGTAAATAGATACCCAACATGTTACGGTTTAAAATTGCGCCCCCCCGTGGGATCGCGACAAACTACGGTCAAAAGAGATCTCAATCTGCGACGCTTTAAATTTATGTAACGGTTACCAGTTTAGAGTTAGAGTGTAGCTCTTTTTTTTAAATTATTGCTCACGCTCTGGCGATCGCGGCGATACCTCACATGTGTGGTTTGAACAGCGATTTCATTTGCGGCTCGACTTCCGTATACGTTTTTTTTTGTGCGCGAGCTAACGGTGACGGGGGCGGCTAAATTTTTTATTTTTTTTTATTTTCCCATTTATTTTATTTATTTTTTTAACTTTATTAAAGTTTTAAAAAAAAAAAAAAAATCTGATCACTTTTATTGCTGTCACAAGCAATGTAAACATCCCTTGTGACACCAATATGTAGTGACAGGTACACTTTATGGAGGGATCGAGGGTCTAAAAGACCCTAGACCCCTCCACTACACTTCCCTGTATGCAAAACGCCGAAAACGGCATTTTTGCATACAGCCGTTTTTCAAATTTGCCGCCTTTTGCAGCACAGTAACCCGGAAGTGACGTCATGGACGCCGCCTCCGGGTTACGTCATCGGAGACCCGATCGATGCCGTTTCCGGCATTCATCGGGACTCCATCCAGCCGGCGGACGTGCCGGCTGGGTGCTCGGGGCTCCCGGTGGAACGGGAGCCCCGGGCAAAGCCACGGAAGGCGGCGGGAGGGGGGGGGACGTCCCCTCCCGCCCCCCCGGGTACCGATCGAGCGGCTCCCGAGCCGCATCGGTCGGTACCGACGGAAAGCCAACCGTCGGCTCTAAACCACGGTACCGGGATGGTGCCTCTAGCTAGAGGCATCATCCCGGTACACTACCGCAAAGTTTACTGACGTAGACCTACGTTAGTATGCGGTAAGTGGTTAAACACACTTTTCAAACAATAGAAACTCATTTAACCACTTTAACACGTCGACCTATGTCGCTAGACTCCTCCCCCTGTAGGCGGCGCTCGCGCACCGCCGGAGGCGCGCTCCCGCTGTTTTCATTCACAGCGGGAGTTGGGCCAGGGGAGGAGCGGCGGCGATCGCCGCTGCTCTGCCCCGATCGTCGGGGAATCCAGTTTGGAGATCCGCCCGCCTGTGTAAACAGAGCGGGCGGATCTCCTAAGTGACAGGGAGTGACAGATCGGAGTGTTCAGCATAGCTGAACATCCGATCTGTCCCTGGCTCACTCAGTCACCCCCCCCCCCCACACGTCAGTAAGCACCAGGTATACATTAACCCCTCCCTCTCCAATAAAATTAACCCCTTCCCTGCCAGTGTCATTTTTACAGTAACAGTGCATATTTATAGCACTGATTACTGCAGTAATGTCACTGGTACCCCCAAAAGTGTCAAAAATGTCAGTCAAGGGTCCGATCTGTCCGCCGCAATGTCGCAGTCCCGCAAAAAAAAATCGCAGATCGCCGCCATTACTCGTTAAAAAAAAAACCACCAAAAATGACATAAATCTTTCCCTTAGTTAGTAAACGCAATAACTTTTGCGCAAACCAATCAAAATACGCTTATTGCAATTTTTTTTACCAAACATGGGTAGCAGAAAACAAATTGGCCAAAAATTTAAAAAAAATAGTTTTTTACATCTTTTTTGGGGGGAATTTCATATAAAAAAATGTTAAAAATATTGTTATTTTTTCAAAATAAACGCTCTTTTTTTTGTTTATAGCGCAAAAAGTAAAAATCGCACAGGTGATCAAACACCACCAAAAGAAAGCTCTGTTTGTGGGAAAAAAAGGACGTAAATTTCGTTTGGGTACGGTGTTGCATGACCGCGCAATTGTCAGTTAAAGTCGCACAGCGCCGAATCGCAAAAAGTGGCCCAGACGTAAGACAGCAAAATGATCTAGTGGTAAAGTGGTTAAACACACAAAAGATACTGAGAGACATAGCAAGAGCTATGGAAAATACAAAAATATTTAATTTTTAATGATTTATATAGTAAAATAACATTACAGAAAAAAACGCAATATACCGGGATCGCAAAAACTGAACCGCGATGGAGCGGGGGTTTACTGTATATATATATATATATATATATATATATATATATATTCTGTCTGTTACTTTCAGAGTAGATTCAATTTTTTGTTGCCTAATCATAGGTTATTTACATGTAGCGCTATCCCCGCAGGAGCCACAAGAATACTTGAGTTCTCTGTTCATCACTAAGCCTTGAGCAGAGCACCATTCCTGCTGACACCACTAAAGTATCTCGGCCAGGTAGTCTCCTGGCTGTCACAAGGAAAGATATGCACACACTTGTAAAACAAATGATTAAGTTGTATTAGGATCAAAGAATAATAAAATAGGCAAAGAATGCAGTTAACTGGAATTATTGATAATCAAGTTAATACATCAAAGGAACAATGCCACATGATACATTACCCCTTTATGACACACCCACCTATCCTGCAGGACTTAAAAGGTAAACAATAGCTCAAAGACTAAGAAAATCTTCCTAAAGTGAGCAAAAAGAGGTAACAAAACACAAGGCTAACCCATGTGTAGGCTCTTAATTGGAGGAGGCTATGTTTAGGCTTCAGGAAGTTTGTCACAGCTAGCACCCACAACTAGAACTAGAAGTAGGGTTCTTCTGCCGGCTTAGTTTGGGGCCTTTAGTTGGAATGCTGTGAGGAGTGCAGTCCCCTTTAGGAAGTGAAGGACACAAATGAATCCCCTTTAGTGGTAAAGTAATTTGCAGAGTTCCTTTGTAGGAACTGTCACTTTAAGAATGTTGAAATATAGGCAAGAGTCACCTTGGTGGTTAGATTGAGGGTAGCAGTCACTTTAAGAAAAGAGAGAAGGGGGGATATTGCAAGATGTATTTCCCTTTAAATGGAGAAGTTAAACTTGAGTGACTAATTCTTTCCATGGCTTAAACTTGGCTAAAGCAAATACAAAGTTCTGCCTAGCAGGGGATAACGGGGTTAACTAAGTCAGTCAGTTATTCTGCAGACAGTGTTGATGGAAGCGGAGTGGTAGACTGTAGCAAAGGAACATGTGCTAACTGCTTAGAAATGGCAAACTGTGGCAGTAGATGGGCTGTGGAATCTGTTTCGATTGCAGAGGCCTGCATGGTACAGTGTCCTGCAACTTAAAGTACTTTGAACAGCAAACACACATGCAACAGCAGTTGTGTTAAATGGGTTGGGAACCCTCTCACCTGGTCCTTCAAGGCCAAGAAGAGCGTAGCGATGAGCACCTGGCTGGGGGCCCCTATTTGCTCTATGAAGATGTGGCTGCTAGGATGATCGTGACCTCTCGATCCAACTGCAAGCTGGTCTCCACTGGTCTGCCTTTTCAAGACACCTGGCTTTCCAATGGCCTTCGTGGCTTCCTGGCCCAACTAGATCTGGTCCGAGCCCACGTGGCTCCACACAGCTCTACACCTCCTTCCAGCAGCAATTCTCTCTCTCCCTTCCCCTCATGTTCCCGGGCTTTTCCTTTTATCTGCTCCTGCCCCTATGCAAGTTTGTAGTTTGAGCTCAGCTAAACTGTAAGAAAAGTTCTGCTTTCAACCTACAAGTTCCAGCGATCCTGCACTCTTGTATAGAGACGTATGATGAACAGATTTGCTGAACACTGCCATCTTGTTGTGAAAATAAAGATCTGCATTACAGTACCAATGCACAGTGTTACATAGATTTACCGCTGCATTTAGATTTTCAAAAATAAATTGTCTTTTTTTAAACTTTACATATTAACTAAATTATACACCACACTTTCTTGAGGTTTTTATCCGATTAATCGATTCATCGAAAAATAATAGGCCAACTAATTGATTATGAAAATAATCATTAGTTGCAACCTTAATTCCAAACACCTCTTCCTAAAGCTGGCCAAAGATGGGTAGTTTTTTTTAATTCAGCCAGTGGGCCAAACAAAAAAAAATTAAAGATTCCTCAATCCACACAAACAAGGTTGATGGAGGAATCTCCCTGCTGGGACATTGAGCTCTGACAGTGTGACTCTTCACGGTCAGCATACATTGACCAGCAGCTGCTAATCAAGAAAAGTTTTCCAATATTGCCGTTTGACAGAAGTCGATCTAATGGTCAACTTGTGTCGAACAGAGACGGCCACACGGATCCAAATTCGGCCAGTTTATTTTGACGTATCTTTGGCCAGCTTTAGCAAATCCTGCAATGGATCAAAGCCACAGTTCTCTCTAGGAGCAAAGATTTTTTTCTGTCCTGGGGACTAGGAGTTTTTCCATGCTAGACATCATCTTGGGCACTGGTACCCTCACAGCCCCCATGACTTCTCCTGCCTCTTGCACTATAAAGGAGGACTCGGCAGCTGGAAGTGTCACCTTCACCAATAGGATATGTCTAAATGTTTATACAGTAAAATTTTCAGTGTTAACATGGTCACACCCCTTTAGCACCTGATGGACTATAAACATGAAGAAGCTATTGGGATTGGAGCACAGGTATATCTTCTATTACATCTTTGTCCTGTGAAATTGTCTTGGCTCCATCTCTTTAACCTCCCTGGCGGTATGATTCTGTCAGGAATTCTGTTCCAAA